>NW_027639797.1:45427-211894 GCF_949606895.1 Notothenia rossii
TTGATAAATGCACGTTTTGTTACCCTACTTTTATAATTTTCGAATCATAAATCTAATCGATAGATTATAAAAGGGTTTTTCGGACGCGTTACAGTTGTTAGAAATTAAAATCAATGTTTTAATGGGGAAATGTAGTTTAAACATGCCGTCAGTTTTAATGCTCTTTTATACTGAAAAATCAGAAATTCTTGTGCACAAGCAGTTAAGCTTTTATTCTGAAAATCCTTCATCTACGGTTAGCATTTAGCATGTGGCTAATATACGATTTCCTAAAGAGGTGAATTTAGTAGCGAAATGATATGGAGTGGTGCAAACCGAAGCCTACTGATTTAACACTACAACTATAGATGTCGAGATACTACCATGCTGAATATTAAATGAAGGTACAGTTTATTTGAATACATTATTGTTTACAGACGAGAGTAGCATGTGACAACATCCGGAGTGACCGGAAACCAAACGAGCCGAGAAGTATTTTTTAGAGTATTGATTACAGCGTTTAGAATGTGTTAAATGAAAAGTGATGAAAGAGAATATGAGGAGAAAAGGCGTGTTAAGCATATATTGAATGTGAAAAGAACCAATCCTCTGTTTAAATGCAACAACGGACATTGGAGACGAGGCGAGCCGGCTGGCGGGGAGGAGCCAGCAGAGGATATATAACAGCACCGGAGGAGAGATCCTGGCTCTTCTCTTCCCTAACGAGGAGCGGATCACAGCTGTTTGTCTGACTGAACAATATCATGCTTGTGACCAACCCGCGCCTTTTTTAATTAAAGTACCCAATTGAACTTTCACAGAGACTCCATTTAGTCTCCTTTTAAAGCTTCTCTCCTGGTCGGGAGAATAACGAACACAGTTAACAATCTGGTGACCCTGACGTGATCCCGCTGACCGAGGAGAGAAAACCAACCGGCTGTTTCCTGGAGACGCTTGCAGCCATTCGACACACAAGAGCTCAAATCAATCGGTAAGAAGATGCCTGTTACGACAAAGATTCTTCACTAGTTAAACTAGGCAAAGTTAGATTTGTGTGTTTGACGGCAGCCGGCGGATCCTGAAAATAGCTGTGCATTTTAATGTTAAAACAACCCAAATTGATAAAATAATCACTCTAAAACCACAAGGCGTTGATTTGTCACAAGCAGGGTGAGTTCACACTTTCTTTTGTTCCATTAACCCTGCATGCTATTAACCAGTGTTGGGTGTAACGCGTTACAAAAGTAACGGAGTTACAGTAATATATTACTTTTTGCTGTAACGAAGTAATGTAACGCATTACTAATGAAATGTGGGTAATATATTACCCGTTACAATGCTCAGTAACGCAGTTACAACACATTTTAACCCGACATTAAATGGTGTTTTGTTTTTTAAGAATGTACTAACATAGCGAGACATTCCGACACCGGACAAATTGTGCGGGTAGATTAGTAAACCTGGTGTTTACCCTTCAGGCTTCGCGTCGAGATCTTCGGGGAAGTTGAACGTTATACAACCATTCAAAAAAGAGAACGTAGCGAAAAATACAAAGAACAAATTGTGTCAGGTGCACGTGAACTGCTCCGCTGCGCGTGCATCATTTCCAAAGTGCTTCCACAGCAGTGACACACATCTGATCTGTGGATAATCATTTATACGAAAATGGTTAAAGCAACCATCACTAAACGCCAGCAACACTGCATCTACTGCAGACAGTAGCAACAGGTCAGATGCGGACATCACGTTACCCTCCGTTGTGGACACTAGCTTACTCCCGCCTGACTCGCCAGCCCCGGAGCAGCAGTCTTCGTCGCCCGAAACTACGCCGCCCCTCTGCGGCCCGCAGGTTACAGGTATATCTAAACAACTACCCGTCTGTACAGTGGGGTTAGGCGGTCATTTTGCAGCTTGTGGTATAAAAATAGACAATGGCTAGAATATTCATGTGAAAATAGTACCATATTCTGACATGCCTGTAGAAATGTTGGGTCAAAAATAATGCATAATAGCACAGATGCCTTCACCACGAATCGCTACAAAGATATCTCATATCCCAAGCTTATTATCAACGAGCTGATGTTGCAGCTGAAATGTTCTCCAGGTCACAAAGTCAGCCTCACATGATGATGTGATACCAGTTTTCAAGCACAGTAAATATTCTCTTCCCAGCGTATGGGACCAAGGTGATGATGTAGTAGGCTACATGGTTTTAATAATACTTTTGCCTTTCAATGTTTGCCATTTCAAACCATGAGCATGGTTTAAATAATATTTGCCTTGATTTACAATATGTTAACCTTCATTATAGTCCTTGACAGCGGTCTGTACTGCTGTATTAACAACGTGTCACATGTTAAGAATTTACAATCAGAATCGAGTATTCAACTAAGCCCTGTAATACAAGTTGTTAGTAGCCTTAAGGGCCTACACAGTTGTTATGCTATACCACATTGCCCTTCACTGGATGCATAATGAGCTGCACTGAACTACATTTTAGCATTTAAAATACCTAGCTATTCTTTTGCGGTTATTTTGGTGAAAGTAACTAAAAAGTAACTAAAGTAGTGTAACTCATTACATTTCAGAGACAGTAATATTGTAATGTAACTTATTACTTTCAAAAGAGAGTAATAAGTAATATGTAATATATTACATTTTGGAAGTAACTTGCCCAACACTGCTATTAACCACGTGTGGGTGTTGAATTTTAAATATAAATGTGTGTGGACATTGTACTTCGGATAGGTGCCTTGCTGTTTTCACATAGGTGTCTCTTGTTACGTTAGTAGTTATTTAGCCTATGACGTAAGGGTATATAGCCCATTTGACGATTTTTGTTAAGATCTGGAGACATAGCGAATCGGTTAAGGGCCGAGTAAGTGAAAACCAGCGGGGCATAATGAATCAACTCAGGGTTAAGACCGAAGTCAGTGCTTTAAAGAAAGTCCTTTTCAAGAAAAGGCTTGGTTAAGGTCTAAGCCTTTATCAGTGGTTAAAACTGTTCTGTTTTAAACAAGATATTGCAGGTGGGTTACGGTAATCGGAATTACAACAGCAGTGCAGTAATAAGACAACGGTCTATTATTAGTTGCTGATAGGTCTCCATATTGGTCCCGGTTTGGCGTGTCCAAATAGCAACAGTTAACCATAGTCGACTATAAAGTCAAATATTACGTGAACAGGTTTATAGCTAGTGCGTAAGGGTTCCTAACTTTAAGTGATGATATCAATAAGATAAAGCCCATTTTTTCATAGTAGCCCATTTTTTCATAGTAAACTAGATAGAAATGTTGTTATTTTAAACTAAGTGTTGTTTTGGCTTGTATTTCAGGGTTTATAATACCACACCAGTGGTTTACTTTGTTACGGTTCGTTTAAAGATCACCTCGCCATTGTTTAAACTCCCACCTGAGAGCCGCATGGACAAATCTCTTTGTCTACAGGTCAGAGTGCGAAATAATCGGGTGCCATCTTGTTTACACCCCACATGTGGAAAAACAAAGACAGGGCAATCGCCATTTCTTGAAATGCAAATTCAAAGCACTCCTTTCTTTGTTCTTATGCAGCTGGTTTCACTCCAATGAGGCATTTTCCTGACCTCCATCTTGTGAAGAACGAATAATACTTCTTGTCACAGTTGGAACTAGAAGGCTGAATCAATTTTTGGATATTAAAGGGAAGGATTGTTGTATTTTCAAAGATTTGAAGTATTGCTGCTGGCAAATGTGTTTTGGCGGTTTTTGAAATATTCCTGCTTGCAAATGTGTTTTGGCGGTTTTTGAAATATTCCTGCTTGCAAATGTGTTTTGGCGGTTACGTGCTGTGTTGTTGAACCATAGTGTAATGTTCTTCCTATTTTAAAGATACTTTTAAGGAAAATAAGTTTCTCATGTTAAAAAACACACCACAACAGCTATTCCCTAGTGCAGTGGTTCCCAACCTGGGGGTTGCGACCCCCTTGGGGGGTCGCCAAAGATCGCAGGGGGGGCGCCAGACGTCAGATGATTTGAGGCCTAATATCATATTTAGAATTATAAAAAAAAAAAAAAAAAAAAAAAAAAATTTACATATCATTTTTTTTACATATTGTAACGCAATACATGATTAAAAAGCCTTGTCTACATTACAATAAAATATAGAAATTGATTGATTAACTAAAATTAAAATTCAAAATAATTATCTGATACTCCTCCGATTGGCGCCAACATTGACGTTACTGTGTCAGCTTTCATAATAATAACAGTTTGCTGCGCTTGCTAGCTAGCGACCGACTTCATAAGGTGAATATTTTTCGTCTAAAAATGTCTGAAAAACGTAAAGGAGATGACAGCTCATCTGCAATCAAAAAGAAAATGAGGACCTACCTAGAGAGCTATCTTAACTTCGGTTTCATGAAGGGAACGGACAAAACCCGCCCAGAGTGTGTGATATGCAGAGAGAAGCTAGCCAACGAAAGCATGAAACCCAGCAAAATGAAGAGACACCAACAGACCATGCACCCAGAAACAGTCGGGCGTGATCGGGACTTTTTCATAAAGAAACAACACCTTGCAAAGGCAAACAAGCCAATGGATATTAGAACAGCATTTGTTAGGGCTGGCAGCGATGCACAGAAGGCCACCGAGGCCTCTTTTGAATGTGCACTTTTAATAGCAAAGGCAAAGAAACCGCACAACATTGGCGAGCAGCTCATTAAGCCAGCTTGCATTAAGATGGTTGAGAAACTGTGCGGCCCGCAGGTGGCGGAGAAGCTAAAAACTGTACCACTGTCAAACAATACGGTGAAAGACAGAATTGACAAGATGGCAAGTAACTGCGAGCTGCAGCTGCTCGAAAAGCTTGGAAAGGGGCCATTTGCCATACAACTTGATGAAACCACAACTGTAGCAGACGAGGCTGTGCTGATCGTTTATGTGCAATATATCGATGGGGAAGATTTGAAGCAGGACATTCTTATGTCAGTCAACCTTACCACTACCACCCGGGGTGAGGACATTTTTACTGCAGTGGATTCTTACCTCTCATCCCACAAGCTTCCCTATGAGAATTTAGTTGCATGTTGCACAGACGGAGCTGCCTCAATGATGGGGAAAAACAAGGGATTTAACAGTCGCTTGAAAGAAAAGGCCCCACACTGCACAATATTTCACTGTGTGATACATCGCCAGGCCCTGGCCAGCAAGAAACTTTCAGAAGACCTCAGCGAAACACTCTCAACTGTTGTTAAAATAGTAAATTTCATCAAAGGTCGCCCCACCAACAAGCGTCTATTCGCAGACTTGTGCAAGGATGAAGCGCACCAAACCCTCCTCCTGCACACCGAGGTGCGCTGGCTCTCACGCGGCCGAGTGCTAGCACGCTTTGTAGAACTGAAGGAAAAAATTGAAGAGTTTCTACAAACTCGTAACCGCGCACTGTCAGAGCAAGTGACTGAGTCATTCTGGATTAAAACAGCATACCTGGCCGACATCTTCGGTCTCTACAATGAAACAAACAAGCGTCTGCAAGGCGTGGAGTCCAACATTCTCCAATGTAAAGAGGCGCTCGATGCATTTGTGCGCAAACTGGAGTACAGGGTAGGGAAAATGGAGAGGGGGGAGCTGCAACAGTTTCCACTACTGCTGAAACAATCCCAAAACAATCCTGAAACGGTGCCTGTGTCTGTACGTCGCGAGTTCATCCGCCATATGAACGCACTGCAAACGGAAATGCAATCACGGTTCGCTGACATAGACGAGTATGTCTCCAAGGAATTGTGGGTTTTAGATCCCTTTATTGCCAAAGTTGAGGATGTGGAATACCTGGATTGCGAAGATGAGCTCACCGACATACAAGCTGACTCGCTGTCAAAGAAATACTTCCAGGAAAAAGGATTAAAAAAGTTTGGGATTGTCAAAGGACCAAGCCTCGCTCCAAAGCTCACACTGCATGCCACGACCAGGATTATACTCCCATTCAGTACGACATATCTATCAGAAACAGCCTTCAGCGCACTTGTTGCCATCAAAACAAAAGCATGCAACTCACTGGACGTTCACAACGACTTTAGACTGGCTGTCACTCACATTACACCGGACATTCCATCCCTGGCTGCGGGCGTGCAAGCCCAAGGTTCACATTAATGAACCTACTTGAACCTCGTCTTCTCTCTGCTACCTGTTCCATGGCAGACAAGCATTTGATTTACCTGCTTAATAGGCCAGTTTTTCATTTTTGTTTTATACAGGCCTATGCCACCATATTACCATTTTTTTTATTAGACATAGTCTATTCTTTTGAAGTGTCCTGTTCTTCGACGTTTGAAATAATTATGATGCATACTTTTGCAAGTTAGTAGCTAATAAAAGCATACAAAGCAGAGTCCTGCACGGGTCTGATTTTCAAGACCCGCTCCCGCCCCGCACCCGCGACGTGCAATACCGAACCCGCCCCGCTACCCGCACATATTGCCAATTAGTTCCGCAACCCGACCCGACCCGTCGGCACAAGATCCGCAACCCGACCCGAACCCGCATATATATATATATATATATATATATATATAGGCCTATATACTGTATATATGAGCAGTGAAAGAATTTACAGAATTCACATGAGCACGATTAAAGGGAAATGGAGCTCCCGAGAGAGCGCTGCGCTGCCTTAAATACAAGCTGTAGGACTTTGAGGAGCTGTCCACTGTGTCCAGTAACACTTACTGAAAATAAACTATTCATTTGTTGCGTTTCCCATAAATGTTCAGCTGGACGATGTATTCGAGCTGCTTATGATGCAGAGAATCATGCAATTATGAATACACGCAGTTGCGTATTTGGCTCAAAAAGCGTGTGATGTTAATAATTAGGCTACATAATAATAATAATAATAATCAAGTAGCCTAACCTACGACGTTTAAAGTGATAATTGTTGGCCATTTCATATGTGAAATTTGGATAGTATACTTTAAAACGAAGGCAGCCTAATCCAGGAAATACAATGCCGTTCATTCCATTTAATTATATTCATGTAGACACATTAATTAGATGGTCCTCCGCCCCTCCCAGAAAACGTGACTTATTAAAAACGGAACGTTATCATATTGTTATGCAACAATCACGTGCATTTATTTGGTTTAATGTTACAATCATTATGGCCGACGATTTAAAAACAAATTGAAGCCAACTGAAACCAGTGCAATTGCAACAAGGACACTTTTAAATTGTTTAGAACAGTCAAGCTGGCTAATGCCAAAACAACAGACATATAGTAGACCTAACACACTTTTTTTTAACAGACGTATAACCTTTTACAGAGTCTGTATTATTATATAATATACGAAATATATACGTACATATAAAACATATAAAACGTACATATAAAACATATATTCCATATAACACACTTTTTTTTTTAACAGACTTTTACAGACAGGCTGGCTAACGCCATGTTCATCTCACGACTCAGTGTTTCTTTAGATTACTATGCAGAAAAAGAATGTCATCAACTGTCCCTGGTTTCAATTGGCTTCTCCTTTCTGAGACCACAAATCCAGCCGTGGAAAAATCTCGCTCACTCGCGGCGCTTGAAGCTGGAATGGAAAGAATCGAACGAGCAATGTGTGCCACATTTGGAAACCTGGTTGCATGCTCCTTCCACCAGCTGAGAACATCGAAATTCTCCTCCTTCGGTGACTTTAAGTCGATGTATGTGCTCACTTCATCCTGAGTGCACTCATCGCTGGAAGAGGAATCCTCGACGTCGGATAATCCCTCCGATTGTCTAGCTCTCTTCTCGGGCGGTGCTGAACTGACAGTGGCAACACGTTGTGTGGGCGATGCACGCCTCTCTTTTATGTCTAGAGAGGTGCGAATAGAGGGCGCAAGATTAAGCATATGCAATTTTATAAACTTTACAAATAGATTTCCTAATATTTTACATTTCATATTTTAAATGATGAAAACAGACAAGCAGGCGAATAAGCATATACAATACAGTAACAGTGGGCTATACTGTAACGTTAGGATAGTAACTTTTTTCCAATCCTACCTCAATTTAATTTTAATGCAGTAGGAAATAAACTATGAAATCACTTTTTTCTTTTTTCCTTCGGCCTTACCGTTCACAAGGCGCCGCACTTCGTTGTGCACTGTTTCCATCGAATGTTCCTCCACAAGCAGCTTCAGACTTTTCAGCTTTGGGTGCAAAAACTTGGCCAGTTTGTACAGGAGGTGTATCTCGTACTTTTCAACCAGAATTGTGAGACATTTTGCCTTTAGAGAGGAGAATGTCAGGTTGTCAGTGGAGGATGGTTGCAGGTGGCGTTTGAGGCGATCAAGCCACACAGCGGTGAGGTGAAGGGTTGGAGTTTTGGATGCCTCCAGTGCCTTAGTAGCCTCCTTGAATCTCTGAAGAAACATCACCATTGCATTCAAAGTGTCTTCGCTCAAGTCGTTCAGACGACCCTCTTCCCCCCTTTCCAACAGCAGTGCACGAACGTCCTCATATTGACAGCTGATCGACTCGAGCATTGTGTGGACTGAGTTCCAGCGTGTTTCCACTGATGCTTTTAACGTCTTTTTAAGGCGATTCTGGAGACTCGTTTGCTTAAAGTAAGTTACGAGTGACTTTGCCCCCGTGACAAGCGTAGTCACTTCCTCTCCGAACGCATCTTCTTGGCTTGGTTTCCCGATCGTAGTGTAAAGCACGGTGTTAAGGATGTGTGCAGCACAGCTCAGTCTTGTGACGGAGCGAAGGGCTGCCACTATGTTTGAACCCCTATCTGTCACATACACCAGTTTGGTGAAGAAATCCTCAATGCTGTATCTCCGCAGGGCTTGGATTATTGCTGGTTTGATATTATCAGACGTTTTGCGCAAGGTGCTATCCCATTCCGACGTAGAAAGCACCCTTTCGACTAGCTCCCACTTGCTATTGATGTAATGTATTGTGTGACAAAGGTAGCTTATTTTCCGATAATCATCGGTCCACATGTCTAAAGTGACTGCTCCATTGTACTCACTCATCTGTTCTCTCAGCTCAGGAATTATGCTTTGGCGTATGTCTTCTGCATATTTTGTCACTCTGCGAGATATTGTTGTCGGATCTGGTAACAGCTGCATTGCATCGA
The DNA here is from genome assembly GCF_949606895.1 of Notothenia rossii. Classification (NCBI taxonomy): domain Eukaryota; kingdom Metazoa; phylum Chordata; class Actinopteri; order Perciformes; family Nototheniidae; genus Notothenia; species Notothenia rossii. The sequence goes on from NW_027639797.1 coordinate 54,516, forward strand.
CATGGCCAGCCCGCGCACCAATGTCAATCAATCCCTGTGCTAATCCAGTGAAACCATCGCCACACACCGTTTCGAATGATCTAACATCACTGCAGACAAATTGTACTGCTAATTTGGACACCGTCTCCTTGTCTTCCCTTTTGGGTGCTTTAAGATCACGGTTATTGGTGAAGTATTGATTGATTGGTCTTGTACCTGTGGCATTGGCAGCGCAGCTCGACTCCATATGTTTTTTCAATGATGAAGTACCTAGCTTGCGGCTATCATAGGCCAACACTTTTTTGCGCTTCTTGCAAGCAGCGAACCCAGCGACCTGGTTGTGTTGTCCATCTAGGATAAGTCCAAAAGCCTCCCAGACAATGGATTTTGCTCTTGATGAAGAGTTTTCGGCAATACTGTATTCTCCGCTGAAGAGCTTCGCCTTCACCGGCTCAGTCATTTTGAATGTGGCGCGCTCAGCAGCAGATTGGCGGCGCATATGTTATGATGATGCGCGGGCCCGCGGGGGAAAGGTCATAGGGTTTAAACATTACATTAAATTATCATTTTTATATTTTTCTTATGCAACACCCGCGATCCGACCCGCATCTTCTTTGTTTTACCCGGACCCGAACCCGAATATTTTTTGTTGAAAGAATACCACCCGCGATTCACTGTTTTCGCGGGTCACCCGTCGGGTACCCGACCCGATGCAGGACTCTGATACAAAGACAGAAATGTATCATTTTTTTCTTTAATAGAAATGTTTCTTCTGCGCGTAAAGTGTCGGTTTCAGTTGGATTATTTGTCACAGTTGCTCCGATCAGATCGGTCTCCTCCATTTTGTAGATTATTTACGATTTTTGAATCCACATAAACACCTCGCCAAAATCCGGCTTACTTTGAGCATGTGTTTTAAACAGTTGAATCCCTTTGTGAATTGTTTCCACTTGCGTCGTCCAATAACCATCAAAGTCACTCCAATTATAGTGCTCCTTAATTACGCTTTCATCCTCCTTTAACGAAATACTTCACATTCATCCAGTTTGTGACAGTAGTTGTAGCATTTTTGAGACTTTTAAACTTGAATGTGTGTGTGTGTGTGTGTGTGTGTGTGTGTGTGTGTGTGTGTGTGTGTGTGTGTGGGGGGGGGGGGGGGGGGGGGGGTTGGTAACCGCTGTTACCAGGCACGGCTGTCACTACCCGATCTGCCCCCCTGCCCGATCTGTACTGCGCATGTGCGAGATGGTCCGCCATACTGGACAACTACATACGGCAATTCTAATAGGACACTTCACACAGTGGCGTTTGGCAAAGCAGAAAAAGAACACAAAAAAACGGGAGAGATGAGTTATTGTTATTACAACGTGACTTCACTATTATTGAACAACTCTTTTTATTGGGTTCTTTTATTTGGGGTTAAGTACATTGTCAGAATAATTGAGACATGGATTTAACTTCTGTTAGACAGCTATATGCCATACATTTTTGCATACATTCACAGTAAATATTTATTCAGTATGATAGCTGCCAAACAGAAGTTAAATCCATGTCTCACTTATTCTGACAATGTACTTAACCCCAAATAAAAGAACCCAATAAAAATAGTTGTTAAATAATAGTGAAGTCACGTTGTAATAACAATAACTCATCTCTCTCGGTTTTTTTTGTTTTCTTTTTGTGCTTTGCCAAACGCCACTGTGTCAAGGGTCCTAGTTGGGTTGCCGTACGGAGACAGACCATCTTGCACATGCGCAGTACAGATCGGGCAGGGGGGCAGATCGGCAACAGCAATAATTAAAGTTTCAAAGTTTTGGGGGTCGTAAATTCCAACAGGAGTCATTTGGGGGGGCCCTGGGTGAAAAAGGTTGGGAACCCCTGCCCTAGTGGATTAAGCTAGGAAATTAAAATAGCGCACTCTGGTGGTAGTACAGAATTATTACACAAATAGAAGAAACACCATACCATGTGAAGTATAATTTTAAGTGTTATAAATAAACATAAGCTTGATCGCCAGAATAGAATTGCAAAGTGGTTTCTAATTATAAGATGAGAAACTTTACATAATAACATAACCTAGACTGTAGAATATTCAAACACCACTTTATTGAAGCTAACACAAGTTGAGACATTTGCATAATTTCATACACTTCGGTATGTACTGTACACAGTGGATTTAGATTTTTACCGCAGATTTCTATTTTCATATTTCAAAGTCAAAACCATACTGTACACTGTACAATTTTTATTTTTAACAATTAAAAATTTGCACAAATTTTATATTTTAATTTACTTTAATAATATTAACCACAACTCAAAAAAAAAAAAAAAAAAAAAAACCTAACCTGATTTAAAGTTAAGATCGGATGACATAGGATATTTATCAGGAACAAAGGTGCTAGTCGGAGGATTAGTGCTTCAATCTTTGATAACTTCATAATTTCATTCGAATAGGAAGAGAACATGCCACTTATAGACACTAAGTTGAGACCAGACGCAGAGCCATGCACAACTGCAGATATTAAGGAAAGGGTAAAAATCAGATCAGATGCTACAACAGTTCCAAATCTTAGACGGAAGACATGGACCCAATATGAGAAACTGTTGGAACAGTGGCAAACGAGAGGACTGTTTCCAGCAGATGATCAGCCTGGACCAACGAAAGCCCATAGAAAAGCTGTAGTTGAACATGAGAATGCTGAATACCTACAACAGGAAAAAGCATGGATCAAAGCCGGACAACCCTCTTGGTATGGACCTGAAAACATTGCTATGAACAGAGCTGAAAAAAGAAAAGTTATGGTTGCAAGTCTGGTATTCCATCTGGAAGATGCCAGCCAAGGATTGACAAACAGCTTACATGTGGAAGAACTCAGCAGAAGAATGGAAGAGGAGACCAACAGAAGAATGGAAGAATCCAGCAGAAGAATGGAAGAACTCGGCAGAATAATGGAAAAGGAACTCAACAGAAGAATGGAAGAGCAGCTCAACAGAGGAATGGAAGAGAGACGAAAGGCAGTTGTTGAAGCCCATAATGACATTATTGAAGAGAGACGAAAGTCAGTTGAAGCCCATAATGACATTGTTGCAGAAAGACAAAGGGAGGAATATAAATACCAACAACTTCTGGTGGAAAGACGACAAGAAGATGTAAGATTCCAGGACATGATGGCAGATAGACAACGGAGAGAACAAGAAGAACGAAGAACCGGTGCACATACCTCCATGCCATTGATAGCGGCTGGAAGAGGAGGATTTCAATACCAATCATGGACTCACAGAGACATGGAAGCATTAGCGGCAAAACTACCTCCACTTACACAAGGTCAGAAGTGGGTGAATGATCTGGAGAAATACACAGTCCAAGACCACCTGTGCTTGGGAGACATGAGGGCACTGCTTGGACGGATAGAAGGAAGACTAGAGGCAAGAGCAGTGGATTCCAAGGCCAAATGCACCAACTCTCCAGATTACATTTTCTTCAACAAAGTCAGGTCGAGGTATTGGGCTGCCATTCGTCAAATCTACCCAACAACACGGAGTTTACAGGCCCTCAACTACCTGAGAAAATAACCGGGGGAAGACACGTATGCCTTCCTGAAGAGATGTGAAGGAGTGTGGGAGGACTGCACTGGAGAACGACATGACGTTTCACCGTCTGTCGTAATGCTGTGGAAAAACGCGGTCATTAACGCCCTTCCCCAATCAGTACAGGCAAGCCTGGGAGATGTGGTGGCATTAGATGCTATACCCATTGAAGAATGGAGACAACATCTCATTTACCACGATATGAAATACCAAGCAACCCAGAGGGAAAAAGATGAAGAAATTAAAACATTACAACTAAGACTCTTGAAGATACAAATGGCTGAGAAAGATACCGAAGCTAATAAAAACAAGAAAGTGGCAAGACAAATGGCAGCTACATCAGATACCTCCAACAATTCAAGCTCAGGAAGAACCAGAGAATGCAGTGCAGACATCTCAAACAGTTGAACCTCACCAGCCAGAGAATCAGATGGAGAACCAACAACCAGGAGGTTTCCGAGGAGGCAGAGGCAGAGGAAAAGTTCTCCGGTTCGAGGGATGCTACATATGCAATCAGCTGGGCCATTGGGCTAGAGATTGTCCACAACAACAAATGAAATACCCACCACATGCACCAAACAACGGCCCACCATGCAGTGATGACGACGGAGGCAGGGGGTCCCAGAGATGTCAAAGACGTACAGGATTTCCAAACATGAACCAAATGCCACTGACAGCCTGGTATCATCCACAACAATGAGGAAGCTTAGAGGACCGGACCATCAGGTGATGCATCTTCAGCACTAGAGTATTTAGAAAACCAGCTACATAGAGCCACATATGTCACCACAGGAGGGAGAGGTTGAATGTTATTTAAAAGATAGTGAGTAGAATATTGCATTTACACAGAGCATCCACCATTAGAAGTAGCAGAGTAGAACATTTAGCAGACTATTTTTGTAATTATGAGAAGGATACAGATTACAAGTGATGTTGTTCCCCCACACAGAAAACTATTGTGTCCACACAACTAGTGAGGTCAAGAAGACGGGCTTCCACCCAAAATATGCAAGGGGCGGCGATACACCTGACGTGAAGCTGTCCAGACCTGAAAACAGAAACTCGATTCTGCTGTGGTGAAGTCTGGCTACAAAGGGAGGTGTCCGATAGGGTCGCTTGTCTCAAACCAGTGAAGAAGTCAACAAGAACCCAGCAGAACTAGAGAGTGACTGTTAGTGGGAGAACTGTGAAGGAGCGACAGAGACTGGCCCAACATTTTCCAGCCAGTACATAGATAGACCCCGTCAGAAGACCGGGGCTGTGTTTAAAGGGGAACTTCATTTATTCTTAGCCAGAAGTGCAGTTTTTAATCAAACAATTATGTGATTTATGGAGTCAGATTACATTTTTCTCATAAACACAATTTTATAATCGGTCGAAAGTGTCTGTTTTAAGGCATGAGCCGCAGATTAAATAACATAACACTGATTAAGAGCTTGGATGAAGAAGTTGTAGGGTTTTTACAACAGTTTCAAGAATCAGTCTTTATTTATTTATTCTTGAGTAACTTTACTGATTTATAGTGTAGTGAGTAAGGCAATATCTCATTTGAGTGAGGGGCACCAGCCCTTCATGCAGGTCACCCTCTGTGAGAATAGTTCATATTTTCCCTCCAGTTTGGAGAAAGATTATTTTATCATATGTTAGTTCAGCAGTGTCAACCAATCCTCTAATCCTAGAGTTATTGAGACGCATTAGCGACACCAGGGGTATTGTTTTTCGCAGCAACGATGATGCATAATGCCATGACAAAAGCCATTATTGAAACAAGTAAACTATTAGAAGTGCTAATGGGAAATGTTTTGTGAATATGCGTTTATGCCATCAGAAAGCCATACATCATATGATATTTTTGTACGCCTTGTGGGTACACAGAGAATTTATATTTATTTAATGCAACGTTATGGGTTTTACATGTCCTGTTCATAATACGGTAATCATTACAATATTAATTGAGCATTTTATGCTCAAAGGAGGGAGTGTCATGATTATACAGATATGTTGATTTCAGTGACGTTGTAGTTAATAAATAATAACATGTAGTCAACAATAGGTCATAAAACAACAAGAGGTATGCCGAAGCTTGGGCCTTCTCCAAGGAGGGAGTGGTCCAGTTTTAGATATTAGACAAATAGAAGTGGATGAATATGTCAGAACTCTGAGTAATATTATGCAAGTTTTGTCTACGCAGCAGGCTAGGAAAACTACAGAGACACCAGAAGAGACACCAGAAGAGACTCCTGTTCGGCCAGGTGATTGGGTGAGGGTGAAAGTTCACAAAAGACAGTGGGCTCATCCCCGGTGGACGGAAGCGTGAAAAGTTGTAACAAACTTCACACGCGCTCCGGTTTAAAGGTAAAGAAAAAGGAGCAAATTGACACCCCCTCACACATTGTCACCCTTCACTGGCAACTTCCAGAACATTATTGGGAGTTAGGACTGATTTGGGAGAGCTGGAACAAAACAATAAATAGAAATAAGATAAAGATAGAAACAGCTCAAAAGACAAATTGTCTATAGATTTTTATAGATTGTACATTAATGTGAAAAACTATTTTTTTTGTTTTACATCTGAAAAAGAGTCCAATTTTTTGTATGTTATTTTTGGACTCATTATTTAAATTCTGTAACTGACACAACCAGGGATAAAATAGAGATGATGACGAGAACAAAGCCAAACCAATTGTGGGGTCCCCTAGGGATAAGAGTCAGAATAGCATTGCTGATTGTGCTCATTACACTTGGCACCTTGTTGGTTGGATGGAGAGTACAATATCAAGTAAAACATGGAACCATTAGTTCACTCATAGAGAATGCCCACATCACTAACAAGACTCCAGCTGTGTTTCACAGACTTTCACTTATCCTCAGAGCCAAAAGATCAGCTGAGCAACAAGAGGAGGAGTTAGAAATACTCGGTCCCAAACAAGAGGCGGTTATAATCAAGATGATTCACCCCCCGTATATGCAGTTCTTGTATCAAATGATGAGATGGGTTTAAGTGATCGGGATATGTAAGTGATGGGGATTTACAGATTAGGGGAATCTCTAAATACACTGGATCCATGTTTTAGTCTGTACCAGAAACACCCCCTGTTAAGTTTATGAACAACCGACCGGTGACCTGAGTAGAATTATTGAAAATGATTACAGTTGAAACAGGCTACTAACCCAAAAGTACAGCTTTGTACGTACAAACTCTATGAACAACATTTCCTAGCAGACAGTGGCGACATTGCAGATATGTCCAGTCACCAAAGTTACTTATGTTCTAAATAACAGTGAGATTTAAAGTGATGGAGAAAATATGGAGACGTTCCTTTATAGTGTGTGAAATATGTGGTGCTTGAAGCATCTAGGTATTTAAATTTATGGAAGAAAGTGGTTTCCTGAAAGAGTTAATTGGAGTGTTACAGTGGGTGAAAACAATGTTTAGGGATATGGTACAATTATTAGAAAACATAAACTGGGCTTAGATGACATTTAACATCAAAGAAAGATAGTATGGTTAGGAAAATGGAGTGGGAAAGATTGGATTTATTTTACCTCAGTGTGTTAGAATTAACTATAGATAATGCGTCCAGAGATCTCTCTCTCTCTATCTCTCCGCCTGTCAGAACGCTACGACCCCAACTTCCAAGCAGACAAAAGACCTCACCACGGAAGACTCCTCCTCCTCCATCGAACAGACAGAGAAGCAGAGCTGAACCAACAATGACAAGACTTTATCCAGAACCATCTCCACCTGAGGAATCCAGAACTACAGGTGACATAAAAAGGCACACTCTCATCGGTCCCCCACAGGACATGAAGTTCCAAGCTGAGCCACAAGATTTGGACACAAGAGCAGAGTGTGGGACATGAGAGCAGAATACGCCCTCCATGCAACAAAGTAGAGACTGTAAAGGAGGAGATGAAAAGCAAAGCAGATGGGACACTGAAGAGAGTTACAGCGGAAGGATCCAAGAGCGGATGGACTGAGGAGAAGGTGGACGGAGAAGAGGACAGAACGGAGGAGTTGGCATGGTCCGGCAGAACGTGAGGGGGTCGTGGCTTGACAACCAGAGGGGGTTAGAAGGAAAACGGGAGTGAGTGAGTTTACACATAAACACACTTATTCACCAACGAGAAATACGTAAAGAAAAAGATTTATTAGCCATGAATTAATCAATTGGTTAATTTATAAAGAAAGAAAGAGGAAACTATTAAATAATCCTAAAAAACACACTGAGGGTAGAACATATTATTCAATCTTTTCATCATATGAACAAATTATTCTTTAAGAGTTTTTTTTATTCATGTGTGAATTTGGGTAAGATTTAATTTGTTACAGTATAGACCTACAGTTTAAAGGGATGGTTTTAGTAACCACTCTATAAAAGCAGACAAATCTTTATTTGTATGGAAAATGTTAAAGGTAGAGCTAGAACCAAGCCAAAGATAGTATTCCAATCTAGAGTATTGATATCTCCATTGTAGCATGGTTATTACCTCAGGAGGGAAGATTAAGGTGGAAATAACATTTGTTTTTTGTCCAAGATGTAGAGTTTAAAAAAAAACACTGGGCAAAGAGAGATTGCACATTTTAATTAAAAAAAAAACTAATATAATTGGGAGTAATACATGCGGGGCCTTGGATCACTCATTGTGATGGTGCATATTTTACAACAAATATCGTTCAGGGAGAAGGGGTCGCTCGACCCACCCTGCAGACGTTTTAAATCTTACTCGCAGCTTCAGAGGGAGCGCATGGCACCAGAGTATGAGTTTTAGAAGACAAGTGCCACCAGCTCCTAATGGTCATCCATTCAATCAGTGATGACCTGACATTTAGAGATGTTATTTAAAGGAGAAACATATCTGCCATAAGTGTAAATTCCTGATTTGAACTACAAACCATTAATGAAATGACTTCTGTTTTTAAAATCCTTGTTAAAGGAGGAAGTAATTATCACATGCTCGGGCACCCAAGGTTCCACACACTGTTAAAGGGGTTAGCATAGCTATTTAAGTAGACCATAATTGAAAATAAATTAGTATAATGCGTTATTGATATTCCACTGGTTCTCACACCATTTCAGGGACTTTATCACTGCATTAGAACAGACCACCCAAAGGTAATGAGAAGGAACTTTTAAGTGATGAAACTCTACAACTGTTGTAACTGACCAAAATCTTCTCCCAGAAATGACTGTCTAGAATGCCGTACCCCAGAGTAGAACGTACCGATTGATCACGACGGCCCCTTCTAGAGAACATATTACTTTCATACCTTAAATGGTATGAAAGGAGGGAGGGTACATTTCTCATGAGGAGACAATTACAAATGCTAGCAGAACAAGATGACCAACCCCCGTATACAGATGTTGATGACAATGATTAGATTAGTTTAAATGATATGGATGTTCGGAGATGAGATTGATCAATGAATGTCCAGCTGATGTGATTCTTTACATTATGAAATCATGTGAAGAAGTGAGCTAAATAAAATGCTAAAATGGAGTGAATCCATTTCAATTTACTTTACACTATTCCAAGATAGTTTATTTTTATTTTTCAATTTACTTTGCCAATCCAAGATATTTTATTTTATTCTTTATTACTTTATACTATTCTAATATGGTGGATCTCATGTTGTAAAAATCATTGCTATTCTAAAATGGTTTGTTTCTTTTCACTTTGTAAAAACAAGTGCCTTAACACTGAGCGTGGTATGAGAACGGTTTCTGTGAAAGGAGGGACGAAGAAATGTTCTGATACCAAGCCATTGCTGCTATTTTGAAGAATGATATTGAATGTAAACACTAGAAGTTATGCACAAGGGAAAACTTTTATGTTTGAACACAGACAATAATTTATTTTGTATTTTTGTAAAGCCGGCTGTAAAACCATTCCATTTGATTGTATGTTTGTTAATATGAGATATGTAATATGCAAAGTTCAGATGAAGAACTCATTGATTTCAGTATTATACACACCTTTTAGGTGTGTAAGGAGGGACTGTTAGAAATTAAAATCAATGTTTTAATGGGGAAATGTAGTTTAAACATGCCGTCAGTTTTAATGCTCTTTTATACTGAAAAACCAGAAATTCTTGTGCACAAGCAGTTAAGCTTTTATTCTGAAAATCCTTCATCTACGGTTAGCATTTAGCATGTGGCTAATATACGATTTCCTAAAGAGGTGAATTTAGTAGCGAAATGATATGGAGTGGTGCAAACCGAAGCCTACTGATTTAACACTACAACTATAGATGTCGAGATACTACCATGCTGAATATTAAATGAAGGTACAGTTTATTTGAATACATTATTGTTTACAGACGAGAGTAGCATGTGACAACATACGGAATGACCGGAAACCAAACGAGCCGAGAAGTATTTTTTAGAGTATTGATTACAGCGTTTAGAATGTTAAATGAAAAGTGATGAAAGAGAATATGAGGAGAAAAGGCGTGTTAAGCATATATTGAATGTGAAAAGAACCAATCCTCTGTTTAAATGCAACAACGGACATTGGAGACGAGGCGAGCCGGCTGGCGGGGAGGAGCCAGCAGAGGATATCAGCACCGGAGGAGAGATCCTGGCTCTTCTCTTCCCTAACGAGGAGCGGATCACAGCTGTTTGTCTGACTGAACAATATCATGCTTGTGACCAACCCGCGCCTTTTTTAATTAAAGTACCCAATTGAACTTTCACAGAGACTCCATTTAGTCTCCTTTTAAAGCTTCTCTCCTGGTCGGGAGAATAACGAACACAGTTAACACAGTGTAACCTTCTCTCCCTCTTCTTCTCATGCTCCCTGTCACTCTCCTTTAACTCCTCCAGTGACTTTCTTTTATTTGAAGACTGTTTTTTTTTGCCCGGAGCTTGGCCGGTTACCGCTGGTATTAAATCATTTTGGTGAATGGTTAGGTGGCGCGATAGTCTGTAGTGAAGAAGGAGCGCGCTCCCGCTCACGTGAGCCTGCTCGCGCTGCGCTCCGCAGAAAACAGCTGTTTGCTTTTCACCCAACAACGACAACCGCCTCACGAAGCGCTATGTTGTAGCGTTAATAAACGAAACAATTTAACTAAATTGCTAGTCAAAATACCAATACCACAGGACAATTTTTTTTTTTTAAAGCAATATTTTTAGTGGCCCGAGCGGGCAAGTGGAAAGCACGTTATGCTGGGCCGGGGTGTCTAAATAGTGCTTCCGGGCCAGCGGGCCATTTATAATGTCGAGCCCTGAGGTGTAGCTCCTTTCTTTACTCTGTTCAGTCCTCCAGCTGTGACCAATAAGTCTCCTGGTCGAAAATGCCTACTACACACTATTTTTAACAGCAGTGCAAGTTTTGGTATGAAAATAAGGAGCTCTAACATTTGGAATCATTAACTGTATTACACAGTTAAAAACAAACCACAAACAGTAAAACACACTCAGATGGCCATATTATTTATAATGGCTGATGTCAAACAAAAAGGTTAAATAAGCTGTACAACTAAAAAGAATGTCTTGAAAATATTAAAATAAATAATAAGAAAGTGTTTCAATCACAATCAATAAAAGGCTATACAGAACTGTATAACATCTCCTGATGTCAAAATATTAAATAAATACAATGATAAATATAAAACAAAATAAAATCTGTACCTTTAGGAGCAATGTCTAACATGTGTAATTAACTTGTGAGTGTGTGAGGCCATTATGCCTAAATAAAGGTAGACTACTCAAGATTTGATCTATTTTCAAGTTTTTCTTCAAAAAGATGAGTTTGTCTACGTTGTCAGTGAGGGCAGATCTGTTGGCGGTAACTATGTCACCTGCCGTCGAGAAAACCCTCTCGCTGGGGACTGAGACTGACTCGGATGTGATTGAGCATGTTTGACGAACTTACCACTAGCATACCGCACCGCTGTTGAACAACGCCGACACACCCTCCTCGTCCGATCCACAACTCGCACCCCATCATTGTTGTAGTCCACAGGGAACCCGAAATGTTCCCACACACCTGATTTAAAAGAAGCAGGTGGGTCTTCTAGCTCCTGTATGTTGTGTGAACTCGCCATAGCTACTAACTTTTCTTCTTCATGTATTGTGTTCGTTTTGTTGTTTTTTGTTCTTGTTCTACATTTGTTATTTACGGGCGGCTGGCTTTTAGGCGCAATACCGCCCCCTGGATTATATATAGTGTAATACTGCCCTGAGCGACAGACTTTTTTCCCACTCGTAAAAAAAAGGCGTATTCGCCGTGTGACTGCATTTGCCGAACCGTGACGGTACGGGACGAATACGGATACCGTTACACCCCTAACACACACGGGTATTTGTTGTGGGGCTGAAATTGTCCCTACGGACCTTGATCAGCCACTGAGCCTTTACCTCAGCATCAATAGGAAATGAATGGAAACTTATCTCCCGATTATAACGGGACTTATTTGTACAAAGGGGCACACAGCAATGTAGTGCCGACTTTCTTACCCGCTGGAAGGCCAATCGCTTTTCTTTTCCGCTCATCATCTATGCTATCTATCGCTATCTGTATGCTAACTGTATGCTATGTATCTTGCTATCTATCTATCTATCTATCTCTCTCTCTATCTCTCTCTCTCTCTATCTATCTATCTATCTATTTATCTATCTCTCTCTCTCTATCTATCGTAAGTATATCGCTAACTTCCCAAACAACTCCACACCGAAGACCAGAAGTACTCAGGCTCACTCTCAGCCGCCGGAAGTTGATAGACAATGCCCCCCTCCCCCTCTTCCGGCGCCCCTGATTGGGAGGACCGGGAGGTTTCCCGATGGCCTGGCCTGATAAATGGCCTGCTGGCCTGAGGATTCTTTTTTTTATGTAGGCCTATGTATTGTGAACGCAACGCTGCACAAATGTGGGTCTGACTCTGCCTCACAGAGGGTGACAGGCTGTCTACATGATGTGGCTTGCCGACATGGCCACTTTCATACAGATCATACACTAAAGCCCTCGATTGGTCTCTGTGTGTCATTCAAGCTCGGGAGGGTGTGTGTGTGTGTGTGTGTGTGTGTGTGTGTGTGTGTGTGTGTGTGTGTGTGTGTGTGTGTGTGTGTGTGTGTGTGTGTGTGTGTGTGTGTGTGTGTGTGTGTGTGTGTGTGTGTGGCGCGAGCGAGAGAGAGAGAGAGAGAGAGAGAGAGCGCGCGCACCGGTTAGGTGTATTGATGCTGTTAGCATCAGTTGCTAGCTAGCTGCGCTAACGGATATAAGAAGCTGTTTTAACAACCAGGTGGAGGAGAGTCCTCTCCTGTCAGACTGAGGGTCCTTCTCACTTCGGTTAAATGGATTCCTTGCGTCCCTCACTTGCGTCGTTTCCATGCAACTAGTCCCTCCCACCAGGGAAGCACGGAGAGACGCAAGGAAACCACGAGAAGCAGGGAAATGAGTTTTAAGAGCAATGGGACGTCCTTTCCTCCAGAGCGTCACGTGAAGCTGATCGTCTGGCAGCAGCTCTGTCCCCGTTATTTTCACAAACACCCCTGCCACACATTTACTGACACAAACATTTGTGTCATCTGTTGTAGACCCAAATAAATTAAGATAAAATAAGAACTCATTCTCAAAAAAGATAAATGCCATTCTTAAAATGTATAAACGAACAATAGTTTGATTAATCAAAACCCAGTTAGATTAACATTAATTTGATTGCACACTTTGTTTGTTTGTTTGGATATGTAGCACATTAACATTTTAATAGCACTTAATGACTGACTGAATGGAAATGACAATAAATGAGAATGTAAAACGAAAAAAGCGATCATGAAAATGTTTCCAAAAAATGAATAAAATTATTTTTGACCACTTTGTTGTTCAGATATATCACATATTTGTAACTAAATTATACATTAATTGAAATAAAACACAGTATAAACTGAGGAGTGACTCCCGTGAGGTTCATGTATTTTCTTCTCTCCGCTGGGAAACTGCTCACATGTCAAGAAGCATCAGATCAGTGCATGCACTGCATCGTCCAATCAGTGAGCGATACACAGTAAGGGGGCGGGGCGAGTCCATCCATCCATCCATCTTCTCCCGCTTATCCGTGGTCGGGTCGCGGAGGTAGCAGTTCCAGCAGAGAGCCCCAAACTTTCTTTTCCCTGGCCACATCAACCAGCTCTGACTGGGGGATCCCAAGGCGCTCCCAGGCCAGCAAAGAGATATAATCCCTCCAACTGGTTCTAGGTCTAACCCTTGGTCTCTTCCCAGCTGGACGTGCCTGGAACACCTCCCTAGGGAGGCGCCCAGGTGGCATCCTAACTAGGTGCCCGAACAACCTCAACTGGCTCCTTTCGACGCGAAGGAGGAGCGGTTAAACTCCGAGTCCCTCCCGGATGACCGAACTTCTCACCTGATCCCTAAGGGAGACACCAGCCACCCTGCGGAGAAAACCCATCTCGGCCGCATCTACCTGCGGGGCGAGTGTCTGAGGATTTCATCGGAGGATGGTCTGGTGGTTCCTCGATTATAGCTCCTCCATTATCGCTCCTCGCTCCGACAAAAATAAGGCCATTGGGACGCTACTCAAGATGGCGTAGACAAATCAACTTCCAGTGAGACCGAGACCGAGGAGCGAGGAAATGAAAAATAAGAGAAGTGAGAAGGGCCCCACGGGGCCGGACCCGCCCATCCAGGATTTGGGTCCGCTGTTTTAATCAGGGCTGAATACAATATTTAATTGTTTTATTATTATGTTTATGGTTGTTATCTGTAGGGCTTTGTCCTAATATTTATTTTTGTTTTAAACAATGTTGAAAGATTAGTTTAATATATATTTTTTATTTTGCTATGAAATTCTGAATGAAATTCTGATTGAAATTCTGAATGAAATTCTGAATGAAATTCTGAATGAAATTCTGAATGAAAAGCTGCGCGCGAGACTGGTTTTTCGCTGGGTTGAGTCGTGTGGGTTTTTGAGTGAGATGCGGCACAGCAGCCTGGCAGTTTACTCTTGCTAGGTTAGTTTGGCTATTATCATTTATATTTATCCGCAACAATGGATATCAGGAAATGGTTCATAAAAGGAATATGGCAACTCAGCGCCAGATGCAGGCACATCAGTTACGTTACAAACGAGCTAGCAAGCCAGCCAGGGACAAGGGAGGCTGGCAATCAATTATATTTTGAAGAGAAATTGACTCAAGCCGGCTCTCTCACAAACTCCTGCTCTGTGTGCAAACAGACCGCTGCACACGCTCTCTGCCTCTCTGCCTCTCTCTCTCCCTTTCTCTACATCGCTCAACCTCACTCCACCTCTCCACCCTGCGTGCTTGCCCAAGTTGGCACAGCGTTACAAATGTGCCACAAAACCAACCAATGAATGTAGCCTATAATAAGACCGTCAACAGCCTTATGGCAACCTAAAACCCCTCTTTTTCCGTAACAACAATTCACGAGCGTCTCCCCCCCCCCCCGTTGACAATTCAGATTTCCCGGGAAATGTAAGTTTCGGGGTGGGCCCGCCCGCGTCTATCTTTATTCCAACCCAGTTTAGATTTAACCACGCCCACTTCCGCATTACGCAAGAACGTAGCTTTAGCGTCATAGACTTCATCTTCAGCAGTTATATACATAGCGGTCGCGGTAAAGCAGGAATAGTTGTTTTTTGTCTTACTGGTGTTTTATCATCTCAGCTGGTGTAAGTATTAGCATTATTTAATGATACTATTTTATATATATATAGGCCTACACACATGTATTCATTTATAAACATATATATATATATATATATAAACACACACTTATATGTACTCACACATGTATTTATTCATTTATACACACAGATGTTTACTGGTGTTTTATCGTCTCAGCTGGTGTAAGTATTAGCATTATTTAATGATACTATTTTATATATATATAGGCCTACACACATGTATTCATTTATAAACATATATATATTAATGTTAAAATAGACATTTATAACATATTATAAAAGTCTATCAAATATTAAATAAACGTTAACATGTTATATGACAAACAAAAAACCGAAACATGATATATAGGCTATATATACAGATGTTTGCTAATGTATCCCTCTTATATCCATCAGGAATTAATATTAAATGATGAATTAACATTACCTCAGCACTGCATAAGTGTGGTCGTCAGTCAAATTGACAAAGATATTGTATATTATGCATACAGTCTATGATATTATGCAGCGTTTATAAGGACGGTATTTTGCTTGTCAGATTCATTGTCAGATTCAGATTTCGCGGGTGTGCCGTGTCTACGTAGAGCTACGTCGATCCTTGCGTAATGCGGAAGTGGGCGTGGTTAAATCTAAACTGGGTTGGAATAACAATAGACGCGGCCCGCCCTGGTAAATCAAATGCCCGCCCAGAGACGTATGTCTTCCGCCGGGTCTGGCCCTGAGTGTTTAGATAGTTAACTCTGTTTTGAAGTTATCTGTGGGTCTCAAACGGTTTGGTCACCATTTATGTAAACACATATTTCCATTTGAGGGGGGAGTGAGATTAGTGAAATAATGCATGAATAATAATTAAAAAAAATGTTAACTAGGTGAAAAGATACATTTTAAAAAGTTGTTGAGAGCTAAAACTAGTCTTTGCTTCTGCCTCAAATGCGGCTTTCACACGAGCGCTTTTCCCGCTCTAGCTCCGTGCTAGAGCCTTTCTGGTTCAGCTCCGGTTTCCCTTTTCTGCTCCCGCTCTGTTCACACCGCCCAGAGCCCGAATGGTGCTGCCGCTGCTGTGTCATGACGGCACCGTTTACATCGCTGATTTGCTCCCCAACGGCGCTCACAACAACAACAACAACGGGGGACTGCGTCGGGTCGATGATCGTGTTGCTTTTAATCATACGAAGTCAGATTAAATTAAATAACGACTTCTCCAAGCTTATACTTTTCTCCAGAGTGCCGTGGTTCATTGTTTATTAATGTGTTTCAGCGGCATTTACCGACCGCTGCAGTGCTGCTTGTCCACTGGAGTTTATTGTCCAGTTAGCTCCGGGTTAGCTAATACTTTAGAGCTGCCTCTCTAAAGGCCCTGACACACCAGGCCGATTTCGGCCGTTTTCGTTAGTCGGAAAACGAAGCGTGTCCTGTCGCCCAAACTCAATTTGGTGTGTCCCGCACCGTCGGCCGTGACACACCTTATTTGGACTGCCTGACCCGATGCATGGCCGATTCAACATGTTGAATCGGCCATGCATCGGGTCAGGCAGTCGGACCAAGCAATCACTCTGATTGGCTGTTCAGCTAGCGAATCAGTGCATGAGAAGCGAAACGGAAGTGAGGGACATAAACAAACTATTTAAGAAGGCACACACAGACTGCTATTCATTTTCATCTCATCATGGCGATCTGGAATGACGGAAACGAAGACCTGGGCTTAAGTCGGATAGTCCATTTAGCTGAGGAACCTTCCTAACGGAGTGAAATGACCCGGAAGTCCCTCAGTGGCAGCCATGACAAGTGCCGTTCGAATTCTCTAGAATTATTGGAAAGGAGGTTTCAAACCTCCTTTATAACCTCCTTTAGCTTAGGAACCACTGGACCTCCCTAACCGAAAGGAGAGGAGAAAATGCTGCCCCACAATGCCTTGCAGCCGCAGCATTTGCCGTCACACAACAGTCGGCCGTTCACGGAAACAAACGATTATGACGGAGAAGTTATATCATGAAAGTTACGGTGCTTATTAAGCATTTTAAAACGTATGTGGTAACTTGCCAAAGTGCTTTGTTTTGAACGTTCATCGGTATTATAATCAAAAAGAGAAATATGAACATTAGTTTTTAATGAAATTGTCAAATAAAGCTGTGTGGGGTTTGTTCAACTTTTAAAAGATGTTTGAATGGTGATATACACAGTGATAGATGTTAAGGACTAACGTTTATAATAAATACATTTGTATTTATTTTAAGATATTTTCATACAATCATACGTATTGGGATCATTTGTATTAATGTGAACCGGAGGGAGAGGGTGACGAGCATACATTTCACTTTCCTTTTTTATTTCAATTACAACTTTGGTCATGAAGAATATTTTTCTCTGTTGTCCACATTCATAAAGCATAAAACAGCAGCATCAGAGCACGGTGCAGAGCCTCTAGATGAGTTTACAGTAGTCCCTCGTTCTTAATAAACATCCATGTAGTCCGTTGTATGGAACACTGTAGTTTGTTTCCGTAGTTTCACCACAGCAGCAGACGCACACAATGACGTCCGCTGGCGCATCATAAACACGTCGGATAGTGAAAGTTAGCGAATCAGTGCATGAGAAGCGGATTCTCTAAAGTACCGCAGTCTCTTCTCCTAAGTCCTTTTGAGTTCTCCTATCCACTATCCCTTAACCCTGGGACGTTTCACTCAGAGGTCAAGGAATAGGAGATAGGGTTAGAACTTAGGAGCTGATTTTTAAACTATCCGACCTCAACCTTGCTCATCACCTTGATCCAGGAGAGGCCAGCTCTGTACGACATCACAGAGAAAAGGTACTCGAACCGAGTAGTGAAACCGGACTCTGGCGAGAGATGGAAATCTAATTTGGTTTCTCGGGTAAGATTATCTTTTTCATCAATTGAGCTCTTTAGCAGATACTGTCGGCTTTTTATTGTTTGCCAGCGTACAGTGACGTTAAGGTGAAATGTAATGTTTCATTTCAACCTTGTGTTTTGTTGTTATCTTGTTGCTAGCTGTTGCTAGCTGTGCAGTTTGGCACTGCATATAGATATGAATTGGACATACTAACTAGCCACAATGCTTACATCGTTTATTTGTGTGCTTCAGAGAAAGAGCTGAGGAACAAGTGGGATTCTCTGCGAACCCAGTACACCCGGTACAGGAAGCTTGCCCCTTCAGGTAGTTGTGGAGCACAAAGGACTGGCAGACAGCAGTGGATCCTGACCAGGCTGCAGTTTTTAGAGCCCTACACAAGAAGGAAGGAGAGTACTTCGAACGTCACCATCACGGTAACTATTTTATTTGTTGAGTACAAATAAGTGTTTCTTTCTTCTTTCATTTACAAAAACATTATTTTCATTCATTTGGTGGTTACAGTGGTAAATATAACAATAACAGAATAATATATTATTGTATTATAATTATTGATGTGCTCATCACCTTAATGTTGCAGCTGGTAAAGGAGGAGCTAATTTAAACTAGAGAATGCAATTCCTGAAGAAATTGCTAGTGGGAATGCTTTATGCTGAAAAGCTGACGCTAAACTGCTATGCTGAAATGTAATATGTAAGAAGAAAGTGAAGACTTGAGATTGAAATGATACATGAACACTGGGGGCGTGAATGTGTGATGAGAGAAGAAAAGAAAGTAAAAAGGCTTGGAAAAGCAGCAGAATATTTGAACTGCAAACTTCTGAACTAACTTGATGCCGAATGATCTGTCGCCATGGCAACGACATTTAATGACACCCCACAATACGCTTAGATGCGTTGATGGCTGCATCGTTACCAAACCTGTGAAGTTTTGGGGCGTTTGGAGCAGTTTCACTGAAGTTATGAGAAAACCGTGTTTAAAGGCGAGCATTGTGTTGCCATGGCAACGGCATTTGAAGACATCTCAAAAATGTCCTGTAGATGTCTTCACGGCTGGAATGTTAGCACACATGTGAAGTTTGAGCACTTTTTGAACATTTTCATAGGAGTTATAGCGACATCATGTTTTATGGCGAGGGATGCGTTTCCATGGAAACGGCATATGGTGAGATCTCAGATTTGGCGTAGAGCTGTTGAGGCATGGACCGGTGATATACAAGTGAAGATTGGGGGACGATTGGACCGTGTCCATTGGACTTATAGCGACATCATGTTTTATGGCGAGGGATGCGTTTCCATGGAAACGGCATATGGTGAGATCTCAGAATTGGCGCAGAGCTGTTGAGGCATGGACCGGTGATATACAAGTGAAGATTGGGGGACGATTGGACCGTGTCAATGGGACTTACAGCCACATCGTGTTTCATGGCGAGTGGTCCGTCGCCATGGCAACGGCATTTGATGACACCAAATACTACGCTTAGATGTGTTGATGGCTGCATCGTTACCAAACCTGTGAAGTTCTAGGCTGTTTGGAGTATTTTCAATGAAGTTATGAGAAAACCATGTTTCAAGGCGAGCATTGTGTTGCCATGAAAACGGCATTTGAAGAAATCTCAAAACTGTCCCGTAGATGTCTTCACGGCTGGACTGATGGCACACAGCTATCTGAAGTCTGCTGCTCTGAGCATGTCAGTTGGAGTGATGACATCATCGTGTTCCATTACACAGGTGTTTATAGTTGAGCTAACAAGCTCTGTAGAGATCAAAGGCTTCATTGTTCTGAATGAGAGATAAACCTCTTACATGTGAAGGTTTTGTGGAAGAACCGTAACAAATATCTTTGAAATTTCAAACGTGAAGCATGTCAAGGAAGTTGAGTATCTGAAGTGTAATTTTTGTGTAGTTTCGGGTTAATAATGTGGCCTTTTTGGCAGTTTAACTAAAGGTGTGCGGCTGCTACCGTGAGGAAATATCTGCTTGAAATTACAATGGGGTTTAATGGAGGAATGTTGAACGTTTTTGTCACTTCATGCCCTCAAAAAGCATTTTGTTTAATTATTTTTTTGCTTAATTTTTTGTCATTTTTCAAGCTACGAGATGTTTTCCTACGTTTGTCATGATAAATTATGTCTCAAGAATGTAGGGTTTGGGAATTATGGCAGTTTAAAAAAAAAATATGAATGCGAATCAGATTTAAAAGTTGTTTTACACGAATAATGTCAGAAAGATGTGTAACATTTGAAAGTTGGAATGAGGTGTCTGAGTGAAAGTATGAATGAACAGTTAGCAGTTGAATTGCATGAAGATTAGTTGAAGTCTGAAGATTTTCTCCATTGACTTCAATGTTAAAATGTTGATGTATTATGGGATGTATCTCTGGAATTATGAAAGTTATGAATGAGAAAAGTAATAGCCATCGATTCCCGACCAAGCAGAACGTTTTGATGTTTGAACGGAGTTTCTGCGATGTTCAATGCGGGAGGAGAAGAGGGCCAAAATACCGGCGGAATAATACACTTTTCGTCCGTAGAATAACAGTTAGTTGGAATGCTGTTAACAGCATTCCCACTAAATGACATGATATACTGCTGGGTAGCTTATGAAATTCACCATGGGATCAATAACGCTTTTATCTTAACCTATAATAATGCATGACAAAATATGTCTTGATTATATTTTGTAGTGTTCTGAATCTTCTAGAAGTATGTCTTTAGCATCTGAATAGAGCCATCACAATGTGTCTACAATGTACCTCTCACACTTGAACACACCCCAAACTAATGGCACACACATTTCAGGGTATTGTTTTGTTATGAATGCTTAGTAAACAGTTTTAAGAAGCCATAGTATTAAATCCATCTAACTGTGAATTTATTTAAAAAAAATTAAGGAACGTCCGGTGGCTGCAGAATCAACCCCCGGTGGCACCAGCAGTGAAACCTCGACCAGCACCACAGAGGAGTCCTTCCACTTTGATGCTGAGCCCTGCACTCCCCTGGCAGAATCCACCACCTGCACCGCTCGGAGAGAGGCCAAGCACACTCAGCACTCTAAGGCCTCCGGCGAAGAGCAGGATGATGATGCTCAATGAGATACTGTCTACCGCTGTTCATTTTTCAAGATTGAAATGTATATGTGCAAACCAGTTTTCTGCCCCTCTATTCACATGTAGCCTTTCATACGTGATGGTTTCTTCATTCTCGAACTGTTGTGGAGCAGAACTATAAAGTTGCAGGATTAGTCTCAAGTACCTCAATATAATTATAGTATGTCTGCACTTTAAGTGCTCATTTCATCATTCATTCATCTATTTTATATTCTACTAAAACTGAATTAAACCATAAACAAGGTGGCCTGTTGGGATTACTATATATATATCTAAATACATATATCTGCATTATTTTATCCCACTTTATGCTTTGCTCTTGCTGCTTGTTTTACACTGATTTGATATCTTATTTCTTACTGATGTAAAGCACTTTGAACTGCAATCCCCTGTATGAAAGGTGCGAAACAAATAAAGTTATTATTATTCAGATGGATGTTTCTGCCCCTCTGTTCATTCTCCCATTATCCTCCTCAATCTGCCTAGAAGTATTTTAATGTTGTAGCTGTTACTATAACAAATACTGATGCTAGGGCTGCAACTGACAGTTGTGTAGGCACATTGTTATTATTTATTATCGCTGTGTGATTAAAAGAATAAACACACATAGCACGATAGGCAATGCAACACTTTATTCCGTACCTTCATACACACAACACAGTATTAGAATGAGCTTTCATCACCTACATGATGATAACCTGTCAACATGACAGGAAAATCCACATGACATTAATACAGAGCGGGCAGAACACAAATCTAGCTCCAGTGCCGCACGAAACATGTTTTCGATGGACGAGAGTGAAAATGGAACGCACACGCTATTTGTTTGTTTATCACGCGGTCTGTTCTTCTCTGTCTTCCGGTTGTTGTCTCTTTTGAATGACGAATACAGACTACCGCCGCCTGCTGGTAAGGACAGTTATTGCCACTCACGCATGCGCAGTTCGTACGTGCTACTTGGCCGTCGGCTAAAGTCTTTGCGGTGTGTTCCAGTGCGACTGTTGGCCAAGAAGCAGGAGACGTGAGGCGACACAGTCGTGTTCCGTCGGGACGTGTTCTTTGGTGTCAGTTTGGTGTGTCTGGGCCTTAAAAGTATTCACTGTCTGACTGTCACACAAGCAGCTGATACGTATCCCCAGTTCCCCCTAAGTGAATGTGTGTCAGTCTGAATTGACGCTGTTTGGCATCACAACACTGTTATTAAAGTGTCTCTGGTATAAAATGGTTGATGTTAGCATAGCAACCGAAGCTAAACTGACTACTTTCTATTGCTATCCTATTGTGGCATAAGCCGTTTTCTACAGGCACATTTTACCGGCGTATTTTTCATTATGATTCTACTTGTGATAGTCGGACACGACAACCTGTGCAGCCCATGTATTGATTCCATCTGATAGCTGCTATAATACAAAACAAAACGTCTGCCTCTCTCCACAATGATCAATAACAGTGAACGGATGGTCAAAGTAAGGTACAAATAAACGGAATCACATGAAGCCTGGTTAGTGTTGCCTGACTTTATAAAGTGTGGTTTTTTTTTAATTAAATGTGTGGTTGCCTTCTAGTCACTTTGCTCAGCACTACTGCTTGTAGGCAGGCATGACGAGACTCTTCAGTCGACCCATGTTCAGTGGAGGTGGGTTTAGTTTCCTGCACGCCTCGACGTAAGCGATGCCGCCTCTTAGCTCCGAAGCTCTTGCCTCTACACCGACAATTTTTTGGAGATGGAAGTGAACCGGATTCCGGAGCTAAGAGGCGGCAGCTCTGCGGTGTGAACAGCAAAAACCGGTACTTTTCAGGCTCTAGCTCCGAGCCGGCGCTGAAAACGCGTTTGTGTGAAAGGGGCAAGAGAGGAGCAGGGGCAGAGGAGGGAGACAGGAGAGGCTGATTCAGGAGCCCAGACACACTCACAACTATAAATGAACCAAAAACATATAAATCAACAAGTTCAAATGTTTTTAAATATTGGATATGGTATTGGTTATGGCCATGTTCTTATGATTATTTAAATGTACAGTTATGTTTCATATATAGGTGTTTCCATAGATCTAGTCTCTTCACTTCCCCCTCAAAATGCACCAAATTGATGCATTTAACTCCAATATTTAAAAAAAATCTTACCGGGGGTGCATGCTCCCGGACCCCCCTAGAGGATTTGAGGTCCACGCCCACTTAAAATATGTTCACATGAATAGATTCCTAAATAGATTTTCTAATTTTTTTTTAAAATAGTGACCCATGTCCATATGTTTATTTTTGGGTAGTAGATTTTAAGTTCAGGGCTATCACTATGGGCAGCAACGCTGTAAATATTGACAAATAAATCCAGCAGAATGGCACAAAAAACTGGTAGATGCCTGGCTGGGTGTATAATTCCCGGCCTGGCTTATTGTCCCAGTCCGTCCCTGGCTGAGCCTAAGGATAATCATAAATAAACATAGTGAAAAATAAATATATTGTAATGCTCAGTACAGCCGCATCCAACAGTCTCTAATCCTTGGATATTACATGTCACTGTATGCATGCATGGCGCAGCTGTAGCACGGAGATCATATTATTCTGTCTTGTATTACTTAACAAAAAAAACAGAAATGGCTCGTTCACGGGCGCGAGCCGGCTCCCGTCGCTCACTTAAAAGAGCCGGCTCTTGAAATAACACCATGCGCATCACGATGGCACATAACAGCTCGCGACTGCAGATTATTTCGGCGATTAGATCAAATGTAAATTATATTTGACGCAACTTTAGTTTTTCCATCACTTTTCCAAATCTTTGGGAAAAATATTGTTTTCCATAACTTTTCCAGGGCGTGGAATTTGCATTTTGAATTTCAATGACTTTTCCAGGTTTTCAATGACCGTACGAACCCTGCCTTTGATATGTTGAATTTATTTTCTACATGGATATATTGCCGTTTATCAGTGAAAATAAAAGGATGAGATCAAATATTAGGAAGGGGTTCAGCGTAAAGGAATCTTTCCCTTTTAGTGAAAAACTTTGATTATTTTCTTTGGTGTAGGCATACATTGTGCTTCTCAGCAAACAAATTAAGAAAACAGTTTTATCATATCATAGGGAGGCTCTGCACAGTGGAATAGTGCATTGGTGTTGTGATCAGCTGGTCACAGGTTCAAACCCCACTGCGGTCAGCATGTCGTTGTGTCCCTGAGACACTTCACCCATAATTGCTTCTGTGGGGATTGCCCACAGTATTGAGTATGTAAGTCGCTTTGGATAAAAGCGTCTAACAAGTAACATGTAATGTAATGATTCTTTGGTCACATCACAGAAATCTTATATTAGACTAAAAAACTGTTAAAGTTAAAAATGAGGGAAACAGTTGATTTTGGTACCTTTTATTTGAAACAAAAGCATTAAGAAAACACGTTCACTGGGTTTAACAGTAGTCTCTTTTCCTTATTAAAATCCATTGTTGAAACGTCAATAAAAACACTTCACTGCCTCAACAGAGCACCAGGCACAGAAGGTAAAACCCTCGCCCGTCAGCTCATTTCGGACATTAACAAATCATACAGACGAGAGGACAGGCTGCCAGGACAGACAGACCCAATCAGCAGGAGGACGACGCATCACCAATGTGTTCACATCAGAACATTTAAAAAACCCCAGATTTTTACAAATGGACAAACGTCTAAAGAATAAGACCCACAGACAAGGGAGCAGGACAGCACCAGTTCACCTGTAACACACCCCACCAGGACCTGATGGCCCGGGTCCTGGGCCCCGAGTCCTGAAGCAAGCTTCTGCAAATATTCATTACCCATCACAACTATCAGAATGAGCCTTACTTAAAATAGACATTTTTAAACTAACAAAATAATATCTGATATTGGTCCCAACACTATGATAAAAAACACTTTACATACACACTGAGGCTTCAATCCTCTTTTCGAAGGGCCTCGGTAAAAAGCTTAAAAAACAGATATAAAGTTAAGATGAGCTTTTTGATCATGAATTCTCTACGTCTCATGGTAGCAGCAGAACTCTGGATCTTTATATCTTCTCTAAGAGGTTAATATTCATGTATACTAACGGATACATTCATCATTTTTTTACCATTTACGGGGCGTTTCACTGCTCTTCATGCCCTCAGTGTTCAGGACCAAAGGTCCAGGTTGTCGGTGTAGGCGAAGCCGGGCTCTTGCCGCAGCTTCCAGTAGGTGTCGTTGCTAAGCCACACTTCTCTGCCCGCCTCGTCCACAGTTTTCCTGAAAGATGACAAGAAAAAAAAATGTTTTCCATTAATATTCAACATTTATAAAGAGGAATAGTTCATACTTTAATGTTTGAATGCTAAATACACACAACTAGCAGCCGGTTAGCCAGTGGGGGACAAAGTACTCAAATATTTTCCTTAAGTAAAAGTGCTAAACATTTTCTCCAGGAAATGATCACTGGGAACAACTGAGACAGTTAGCCTGGCCAATGCTAACTGTCTCCATCGAGTAGCGCCTCTTAAAGTCAACCACACATTCATTCTCATTTGTTAAATCTGCACAGAAACTGAGAAGAAATAAAAGCGGCTTCAGAAGTTATGTTTGACTACTTTTTGGTCAGTAACTTCCTGAAAATCATGTCACCACCCTGAGGTTGCC
Organism: Notothenia rossii; assembly: GCF_949606895.1. Classification (NCBI taxonomy): domain Eukaryota; kingdom Metazoa; phylum Chordata; class Actinopteri; order Perciformes; family Nototheniidae; genus Notothenia; species Notothenia rossii. The sequence continues at coordinate 80,340 of NW_027639797.1, forward strand.
AGGCAACCAGCAGTCTCATTCTTACAATGTCTACACTTTATTATAACACACCATCATAGTACACAGTTTTACTTACAATTTAAACTCAGACATTTTTTTTCTAAAATGTCATATTTTGACAAGGGACTGAAAGTGTCCTGCGAGACGTATTTGGTTGTAGAAAGAGTGGATCTCCTCACCTGAAGAACCTGGAGATGTGCTCCTCCCCCGTCTTGGTCATCTCCTTCCTCCTCTCCCTCTGCTTTTCCTCCACCTCATCCTTCTTTTTATCTGCTTCTGCTACCTTCCCCTCCTCCAGCAGCCTGAGGGAGAATTTAAACAACCGCTTAACAAAGACTGTAAAAAGTACAAATGTTTCCGTCTGAATAAATTAGAATGCAGCATGTACCTCTGGTCTGGTCTGAAGCGAGTGTCTGTGGGGGGGAGGGCGGCCTTCAGCTCGGGGTTCAGCTCGTTCAGCTCTCTGGCGTAACGGGAGAAGCCGTAGAACTGGGCGTAGTCATCGGGCTGCACGGCTAAACAGAAATTCACATCATGCATATTAAAAGGATATACAAATACAATGTTGAAAAATCTAAATTCTAGAGACTTATACATTATTATTATTATTATTATTATAATGTACAAAGAATAGAAACTGAAAATGTATTCCCAAATTAAAATGTTGTCGATCTGTAGGTCGATGTGTGTTCTGATTTGATCTTCTGATGGAAGAACATAATCTAGGATTACCAAATCATTTCCTATAGCGGTCATTTTGGATCGGGAACATCCAATGTGTCAAAGTTCACTACACCACTCAAAATTCAATGAAAGTGGTGATCAGCAATTTCATTTTTTCAAATGCCACTGTGGAGGATATCCTAAGGTAATCAAATGTAAAACACTAAATTGATGATTAATTAAGGCGAGACCCCCCAGGTGAATACTTGTTTTAGCTTAAAGATATCAGCTAGACATTTCTCCAGTTAATTACTTACAATAAGGCAATTACTTTTGTATTACAAGTTTTCTGAAATAGCATGTTTAAATATGCAAATGAGCCATTATCTCATTAAATATGCGCATATTTTAATACATTTCAAGAGCCGAAATCTGAACATTGGGTAAAGCCAGATTCAAAATTCTTGTTTCATTTTGTAGTCATATTAGTATCTAAGGCTTTTACAGAAGGGATTTTGGATATTCTTTTTATCACTCCATAAATCGGAAAATACTGTCAACAGCCCTAAAATATCAATTTTCGCCATGTTTGTAGGTATAAAATGCTATATAATTCAGGCTATGAATGATATATGAATAAACCCTTCTGTAAAAGCCTTCAGAATATTGATAGGAATATAACTGGAAGGTTTGGTGTATCTACGTGCAACTGAAGTGGAAATTTCGGACTCAGAGTAGGAGAAAAAACTCATTTCGAAAAAAAGACCTTTAAAGATTGCAGTGTGACTCTAGCTAAACCCTCCTGTTCTTTGGATGACAGCTTGCGCCTCGACGCACTCCGTGAAGGCATTTCATGTTCGGGATCATTTGTTTTTTGTATAATCTTGCTTCGTGCAAGTGACAATTGTTGTTGTCTTCTCTGTGAAGGTTTTTTTGCTGTTCTTTTGCCATTTTGAGATTTAAATTTCTAGCGGAAAGCTATCCAGGAATTGTTTTAGCACACCACGTGATGCATCTGAACGAATCACGTTGTCAGAAGTTGACACCAGCCAATGAGATTTAGTTTCTTGGTTTAAGACTCCTTTGTACTTTCACGATTGGTTGCTGATACAAAGGAAATGACCATATTTGGATCCGATGAGATTGTGCAGGAGAAACCGAGCTTTCCAACGATATCTCTGATGACATGGTGCAAACAGCGGTCGCGGTACTTTATGTTACGTTAGAATGCTAACTTTTGGTGAATTTAGGAGAAATCTGACGCAAATAGACAAACTATAGTAAAATAAACACTTAAATGTGTATTTTATACGTTTTCCTTCCAAAAGCCTGAAAGAAAACAAAAAAAATTGCACAAAATCTCAAAATTGACCAGTGCATGAAGAACGATGTTTTTGCCTGCCGTGTCTCGCCTTAAAAGTAGTCAATCGTTCCGATTCGAACCAAACACAGCGTTTATACAGAGTAAATAAGAGGAGAAAGACGCCTGTCACACAATCCATGTATTTTCTATTCCAATGTACCTATACAGGTTCATCTTTTCGGTTTCTTCTGCACTATGACATTTTATATTGAGTGTGTTTTCCCAGATGAAGGGTTGCTACTCACTAGGTTTCCAGATGCACTTTGGTGTGGACAGGGTGTCACAGAAAATGCCTTCGTGCCACTGGCCACCAAATCGATGCACCACCTCTCCGGCTCGGTCCAGAACAACGCCCTGCACCTCGTTCTTACTGTTGTCTGAGCTCCAGTAGCGGGACTAGAATCAGGGAGGACACAAAAGTACAGTAAAGGTAACGGATACAAATAGTGGCTGGATAAACATGGACTTTAAAAGGTGACCTATCATGCTATATTTGAACAACATATTGTAGGGCCATACCTCCATAAAGTATATAAATAGTTTTTTTTCAAAACACCAAACAGATCCTGCATTTTAGCCATGCCTCCATTTGCTCTTTCCAGCGCTGTTTTTGCAGGGGGCTGATTCTGTGAGCTGCAGCTGACCACGCCCCCCTGCAGGAGAGGGGAGCGTGCTCTGAGATCAGCTGCTGGGCTGTCAGAAGAGGGAGAGAAAGAGAGATCTCCGTCCACCGTGTTTCATTCTTATAGAAGTAAGAAGAGAAGTGACGGGGCAGACACTCCTTTTTACGCAGCGGTCCAGACATAGACATCAAACGGCGACACATATTCAGTTGCCAGTTACTTTGGCATTAGGGCAGGGATATCTAGATACTTTCCAAGGTTGACACAATGACTTGTGCTACTTTTAAAGCAAGCAACAATGTTTTCAAATCTGCAATCAAAAAGCTCCTCAAAAACGCTATCGCAGCAGTTCCTGCCGTTGCTAAGTTAGTTCAAAGATTCAAACAGTAACAACGGACTATTTTTTTGTCACACGGAGAGATACCGCAGGTCCTTCCTTCCTGCAGCGGTCAGACTTTACAACCAGCACTGCCCCTAGTAGACCCTCCTACACACACACCACAACATAGACTATAACACCCCCTTGCTGCTAAATACAAACCAACTTTGTGCAATATGTGCTATATATATATATATATATATATGTCATTAATAACTCATTTATACCTGGTCACTAAATCAATATATATATGCCATTAATAACTGTAATTTATACCTGGTCACTAAATCAATCAATATATATATATGCCATTAATAACTGTAATTTATACCTGGCTGCTAAACCCTTGTTACTGTTACAAGGCATGTATCTTGTATTTTGTAAATTGTGTAACTTGCTGCTGTTAAATACCGTCAAAGTATATATGTGCAATATAAACTTTATATACATATGCCATCTTTAATAACTAATATATACCGGGCTGCAAAAATCCTAAGAACTGCCACAGGATTTGATTTGTAGATTTGATCTGTATTTTTGAAAATTATGTAACTTTTTATCTTTTTTTTTTGGCTTGTTGTTTAGTATATTATAAATTAGTACTTTTTTTTAACATATTATTGTTTTGTTTGTTTATTATAACCTAGTACTTTAACGCATTTAAGATATGCAACACTAAGCTGTCTGTGGCTCTTTCCTGCTGTAACGCTGCAAATTTCCCCTCTGTGGGACTAATAAAGGGATTCTGATACAGATTTTTTCATAGCGGATGCATGTCAATTTAAATCAATACAACTATTTTTTTAAATCAATAAAATCATTTTCCATAAAAGCATTTAAATTAATATTGGGAGTCATATCGTTACTTTGTCGAGAATGTGGCCATGTAATAAGTGGGATAATGTGCACATTGCATAATGTCGGGCTCTTGATCAGCCTGTCGGTGTTCTTTTCCCCATAATGACCGCTGCACATTATCCCTTACATATAATTGAGTCATTATTCATTTGTTTTAAATCAGGAGGCGCAAACGCTTGCCTCGGGGAGGAAGAAAAAGAGACACAGCGGAGAATAAACAGAAGGGCAACCATGGCAACCATGCAAGGGAAGTCTTCTTCGCTGCTTTTGTGGCAGACTACAGCGCCACTTACAGGCCTGGCATATGTACTACAGTGTCTCAAGCGCTTTCGAGCAGCAATGGCCGGCCGTGGCCCAACCCCACATTCCCGATAGGTGGAGAATTGACCAATAGCCGTAGCGCCACTTTACTGACGTCAGAGAAGTGTTCAAATCTGGATCAGTTTTTATCAGATCCGTTGCAGCCCCTTTTTTTTAGAGATTTGGGTATGAAGGAAAATAGAGAGGGTTGTGTTTTCTGACACTTGGTGAGTTCCCTGACACACTAGGGACACAATTCATGTATAAAAGATGTACAAAAGTGCATTTTGCATGATAGGTCCCCTTTAATGAATGAGAGTGTTGACCTTGACAAAGGTGATTTTGCAGGTGCAGCTGTCGTCCTTTGTGTTTTTGATGACCACCTCTCCGTAGTGCTCCAACCAGCGCTCCTGACTCAACACGTTGTGTATACATGTCACTACCTTGTTCCATTCATAGTGATCACCGTACCTACAAACACACACACACACACACACACATTAATATGTTTGTTGATGAACAGCTCTGATAATCTCCTGCAGATGGGAACAGTGAATTATAAAACCTGTCCAGACCATCAAACAATCTCCTAAAGCTCTTCAATAATCACAGCACTGAAACGTTTTTTTCTTACTTTGAAAACTATTACAATACCTGGAATTGTGTTAGATATACATATAAAATATCATAATATGAGTTAAAATGTACTTGATCCAACTTTGGGACATGCTTTATTCATACAAAGGGCCAGTGTGTGGGATTAAGTTATTGGCATTAATGGGATACAACTATCCTTTGATTGAAGAATGAGTGCAGAAAAGAAATGAAGGATGACTGTTGGTCGAATTAGAAAATACATGAGCTGGATTTATTAGGTAATCTTTAGTTTTGTTCAAACCCCTCAGTTTTCTTCTGGGGTCTCTTTTTTTAAAAACTATAGAGACAAGAGAGCAACAATATTTGATTACTAACACATTTATATTTACTAGTATACATTTATGTTTGCAGTGTGGCTGCGTTTTGTGACTGTTAATGAGGCAGTGGCTCACCGGGGCAGGGAAACATTGACCAGTCCAGAAGAGATGACCTCCATAGACTTCCCCCAGAACTTGTTCTTCCATCTTTGATCTGAGAGAGACAACAGAGTGTTACATGGAAGTCCACCCTTACACCACAGGCGGTACAGTACTTGTCTTGGATCACAAAGCTCCTACCTTGCCAGAAAGTGAAGTTCTTTGACTCTGCGTGGCAGGCAGAGAGGGGCGGGTGATGGCAGACCTGAAAACACAACATGCATTACAGAGCGTTCTGATCTCAGATATTGATCTTAGAGTAGTATGTGTGTATTTTGTTCTGCTGTTACCTGCTCACTGAGGAATTTGAAGCCCCGGTCTGCTCTGTGACTCTCGTATGTTTCTCCCAGAACAGGGTTGAAGGGTTTATAGCGATTCCTCCAGGACGCCCAGGCGTATCCAGAGATGGAGAACACCGCCACGTAAACCTGGGGACAAGCATTGTTTTTTATTCATGTATTCACCTGCATGTCACCTCCAGCAGTTTAGGAATCTAAAAAAGGAACTGACCATCCTCTCGTATGGATCATCGATGGTGTTGGCGATGTCCAGCAGCTCCGAGTACTCCAGCTCTTCACTGAGTCTCTGCAGCAGAGACAGCGGCTCGTTGAGAGCCACCGGCATGGAGATTCTGGACAGGTCCTTCCCAATGTTGTTGTACAGGATGTTCATGATGCCGATGTGGCTGTTGCCTGCTCCTGTGGCGGGGAGGACCGTGCGGCGGCCTGCATGACAGAAACACAAGTCAGCAAAACTAAAGAGCTTCTCATCAGTGGGACAACATGACATCAATACACAGAACTAGTATAGATAATATATGATGTAATCATAAATGTGTCGTAAGAAATTAAACTTTGGAAACAACGGCTATCAGGCACATGTCCCATGAGTCTAAGCAGAGTTAGGGTAAGTTGATGACAAACTTCATCATTCCTTTATTTATTGCTTTAAGCCAGATATATTAAAAACACGTTTAAACGGAAAGCGGCCTTATTATAGACACGTGCATATACATATATACACACACACGTCTATAATAACTTTTTTTTTTTTTTTGTGGGTATTTCTTGATCATTTTATTTTGAGTACATATAGTACATACATGTGTACTTTTTGACATGATTGGGTTAAGGGATTGATTTGCTTTTATCATGCAAGTATGAGAAAACATATGCAGTGCAAGTTAAATCTGCTGAGCTTGTCCTCTCACTGTGCCAGAGGGATGCAGCGTCTTGTATGTTAAATCAGTCCTAAACAGCCTAGCTTGGTTACCCAGCAGCACACAAGAGACAACAAATAATGGAGTAGTTACCAGTATTAGTGAGCACTGGGCTGGGGTTGTCCGCGGTGCTCAGACTGGCCCTGTAGTTGAGGGTGGCTGTGGCTGAGGAGAGAGAGAGCAGAAGGTCAGATCATTCTGCGGTGCTTTCACTGGTAATGTCTGCTGCAGAGATGACCACTCACTGTGCCCCTCGTCAGGCTCAGAGTTGCTGGTGGTGGTGATGTCACTCAGGCCCGACTCATCTGAAGCCTCGGCCTCTGAAGAGCTCTCACACACGATCACCTCGCTGGCATCAAAGTACTCGGCCATGGACTCGGCCACGGAGGGCGCGCGGTGACACTGACGGCTCAATGAGGGCGTCCTCTGTGGGGGGGGCACAGAGGGGTTCGTTGCTCAAATTAGATTCTCAATATGTACAAAAAAACTATTTGATCCAGGCCATTGCTGAAATGTCATCAGACATCTAGGTCTTTGTACTTTTCATTGCTGATCATATTTTTTGTCTCAGACTAGAAGATGGGAATTGTATTTATTTATCCATACAAAATTATTGTTGAAGCAGTGTCTATTTGAAATAATCTAAAGGCTTGTTTATTATATTAACTCCCAGCATCCTCCTGCCTGAATTGCTGATCAAACTTTTGATTTCAATGACCAAAATATAAAATGTATATTAAATAATGTCCCATTTTATATACATATTATATATAATCGAATTGGTGACACCCCTGAACGTTCTGATAAAGTAATTCATTTTTAGATTTTTGCAAGACCTTAGCAAGTTTTTGTTTTCTTCATTGCGGTTAAAAACGTTGCCACTGACAACATGATGTGTGTGTGGCTATTCCTTGTACTGCAGCTTCCAATGTGCAAGCGCTGTGCATGTTGAGTGTATGCACAGGTGGAGAAGTACTCAGATCTTGTACTTAAAAGGTGGGGTAGGTAATTTTGGAGAAACCGGCTCGAGTGCGCCAGAATTTGAAAATACACAGCTGGAAAAAATCTGCCACTTCCTTACAGAGCCCCTCCTCCAACACACACGAACGCGCACATGACCAATGAGGGCACGAGATAAGTTTAGGCACAGATGGAAGGCTAACAGGCAGGTAGGCCATCCAGTTATTTTATCCGGGCCGGCTCAGATGATTGGTCGTGCTTTTTACAGCACCACGGCTTCCACAGATGACATTTCTTTATGGATTTTTGTCAAAGCACTTCAGATATTCATTGCTATCGGGATGTTAAGAGCATTCCATGGAATATAACAAAAAGTGTATCTCGAGCCGGTTTCTCAAACTTACCTACCCCACCTTTAAGTAAAAGTAGAACCTCCTCAGAAAATGAATACTCTAAATTCCTGCATTCAAAATGTGACTTAAGAAAAAGTATTAACATCAAAATATATTTAAAGGGGACCTATCATGCAAAATGCACTTTTGTACGTCTTTTATACATGAATATGTGTCCCCGGTGTGTCAGGGAACTCACCAAGTGTCAGAAAACACAACCTTCTCTCTTTTCCTCCATACCCAAATCTCTAAAAACGGATCTGATACAGACTGATACAGATTTGAAATGGTTCTGACATCAGAAACAAGGAGCTCCGCCTATATGGGCAACTCTCCACCTATCAGGGGAATGAGAGGTTGCCGTGGCATGGTAACATGACGCTCGTGCCTCGGCCCCCTCCTTTGCCACAGAATCAGCCCTTGCAAAAACAGGGCTAAAAAAGAGCAAATAGAGCTAAATGAGGCATGGCTAAAATGCATGATCCGTTTGTTATTTTGAAAAAAAAACTTCACAGACATGTTTTATATAGGTATGGCTCTACAACATATTATTCAAACATAGCATGATAGATCCACTTTAAAGTACCAAAAGTTATAGTACTCTTTATGCAGATTGGTCCATTTCAGAATAATATATATGATATGTTTTATAATGATTGATCATGAAAGTGTTCTCAAAGCTGCTAAAGGTGCAGCTAGTTTGAATGACTTTGTATACTGCAGGGTAGCTTGTGAATTTACTCCAGGTGGAAGTAAAGTCTGATTTAACACTTGATTAGATTTCACATCATTAATCAAAAGTAACTAAAGGGTATTGAATTGAATAACATGTGAAAAATATGAACATATGGGCGACAGCAAGATGATGAAATTGACACAAAAACCACCAACATACAACGCAGTACACACCTGGTCAAGACGGACGGTGCAGAATGATTCCTCAGAAGAGTCAGAGGACAGGGAAAGGGAGTGGACTTTGGTGAGACGGGACTGTATGTCAAGCTAGACACATGCATAGACATGCACACACATACCAGCCAGGCCAGACACAGGAAGAGGGAACAGGATCACAGTTATTTGCAGAATGTCCCCCAGACTCCAAAACGAATGTCAAACTGTTAGAGAAGATGTTGTTCTACAGTTTTTAATAGATTAAGGATGGACAGAAAACCAACAGGAAGCTTAGAAGAGACCTCATGCAACACATAAGAAAAGGGTTACAGAACAACACAGATTGACAGCAGGAGTTAAGCCACTTGACTGACGAGACTTTTTGGTTTCAGTGAGCGACAACGATCAAGTTATGTTTGTCTTTGTGTGTAGGAAAGATTTGAGGTGTGTTTCTTAAGGACGCGCCTGTGATAAGCTGTGCCTGTCCTTCCTACAAACAGCCCAAACCTGCTCCACAGTTTCACACTGCAGCTCCGCCACACAGCCAGGGCTGGGCCTGCATTGTCTGTCAGCAGGCCGATACTACCATTTAGTGCCAATAAGCAGGGATAAAAGTGTCGGACTCAGGGACTAAAAGGTCAGGAAGTGATCACAGAGGGATGAGGGACTGCCTTAAATCTATGTCATAGTTTTTATTGTGTTCTGCTTTCAGCCTCAGGAAGAAAGATACCGGTTTGGAGCTTTGCTTTCATGTAACCCTGCTCTGCTCCTAGTGTGTGTGTGTGTGTGTGTGTGTGTGTGTGTGTGTGTGTGTGTGTGTGTGTGTGTGTGTCAGTGGCGACGCTAGACTTTTTCGCTGACGGACAGGATCGTAACATTTCCGTCAAAATCCATTATTACCCGTTAGATAAGGGGGAGGGGGGGGTGTTATGCCGTGTTATGCATGCCCACTGCACCTTGTGGGAGCGCGCACAGCGTAAAGCAAAAACTCCCAGACATTTCAATGATTTGTACGGCAAAATTAGGTTTGGAAACGATATAATTTCCTTTTTGACGGGCATGCATAACACGGCATAAAACCGGAGCCTCGCTGCGGGGAAACTTTGGCGCTGTTCTGGGTTTGTTCTAATCTGTCAAAATGACAGACTGCTTTCAGATTTTTCCTTCATTGTTAAAAACAAATCCGTCATAGATGGAAAATATTCGTTTAACGCAACCACTGGTGTGAGTGTTACCTCAGACATTGTGCTGCACAGTGTGGTGAGCTGTTGGGAGGTGTTGTGCCTCAGGTCGGGGCCGGTCCAGGCCTGCCTCAGTCGCTCTCTCTCCAAGGTCAGGATCTCATGGACTGACTTGAGAGACGTGTGAACTGTAAAACAACATTTACAAAAGTCCAATTATAGCACATAATGCTTCCAGGAATAAATATGCTATCATTAATAAAGTGCTATTGCAGACAGTAGTGGGTGTGAGGTTAGGCCTTTTTGAATGAATTTTCTTCAGTAACTACAACCCAACAAGACACTTTAAGCTTATTTCAAATAAACAATGTTTGGCTTGTATTATTAACTTACGTTGAAATGAACATTTGTAATGAATAACTCATTCAGTAGAATCTCACTAGAATTTCTTCAAACTCTTTTTTTGTAACTGTAAAATTATTATTTTATCTTATTATTAGCATGTTATTAAAACTAAAAACACCACTATAATATATTGTAGTAACCTATACCTTTTATGTTTATGCCATATTGTTATATCTCGTGTCTATAAATTGTTATTTTTTGTACACTCTTGCTTTCACGTGTGTGTGTGTGTGTGTGTGTGTGTGTGTGTGTGTGTGTGTGTGTGTGTGTGTGTGTGTGTGTGTGTGTGTGTGTGTGTGTGTGTGTGTGTGTGTGTGTGTGTGTGTGTGTGTGTGTGTGTGTGTGTGTGTGTGTGTGTGTGTGTGTGTGTGTGTGTGTGTGTGTGTGTATATATACTGTAGCACTTCGACTTATTATTATTGTTCATATAAATATTTTGAATCTATTTTTATTTCATGCGTAAATGAAGCAACTCTCATGAAATACTGATGTGGATTGTGAACAGACTAATGTCCCAGTATAGAGTGAGAGAGCAGTCATTAGGCTGAGAGAGCTGTACCTCTCTGAGAGGAGCTGCAGATGTCCTGGTGGAGCTTCTTGGCCTCGGGCGATGAGACCTGAGGGTTGGACAGCTGAGAGTAAACGTAGTCTGGGATGGACTTAACAGATGCTCCACTGCCGTTGGTACTGAGGTGGCTGGAGGTGAACTGAAAAAGAGAAAAAAGAGGAATGGTATAATTTTAAAAGATAACATGAATGGCCTCACTAAATACAGCGTTAAATTCCAGCCTACCATTCCCCCCATGGCTTCGACGCGGGACATGGTCCTAGAGTGACCAAATCCTTTCCCCGTCTTCCTCTTGGGTTTCTCCAGGGACAGATTCTGGAACACACCAACAGGGTTACAGCTTCTCTCCAATAACATCGAGTTCTAGAATAGATTCATGTGTATTTGGGGAACTTTATTTTTTTCTCTACCAACTATACTGAAGACATTTCCAATTCAGTCCTTATTAATTTGGAACTGGGGATCCACTGTTACATGATGTTATTCAAATCAACATTATCTCAGTTGACTATTAAAAGCACTCCAACTAATTATCTTGCATTAAAACAAAAGACAAATAATCTCAGGCCACTGGCCTTTTTTGGCATGGCACACAGTCGCAGTTGGTAGAGGGTACTGACCTGCATGCTGATTCTCATCTCCAGGTCTGTGTTGGTGATGGGCAGGCCTCCTTCCAGCCAGTGGAGCCTCTGGATGAGCTGGGCCAGCTCCGTCAGCTCCACCTGACAGCGAGCCAAGTCTGACACAAAGAGGGTCAAACGTCACTAGTTATTAACAGAAACAGCAAAAGAGGTTTCGCATCTATTCCATTGCCCCCTTAGAGTTAGCGAGTGCTGCATTCTCAAATGTTTAATTCTCTGTGCTTTAAAAAGTTTTTTTCCCGAAAAAACAAGAGTAAGCATGTTGGAACAGTAGACCTTACCATGGTTGTTTTGGCAAGTTTTATTTTCAGTACAGCATAATACAATGTGTTTTAAGGTGCTACACTGATGGCAGTTGGTGAAGGGAGCACAAGGCTCAAACATGCCAGGTATATATCCTATCCCTCACAGAGCCTGTCACTGTTGAAAATGATGAAATGAGGCTTCACTCAGATTGCCTCTCACCGTTGGAGGTGGCGTCGATGTCTTGGGTCTGCTGCAGCCACGCTGACACCTTGCTGGTCACCCCTGGGTGAGAGGCCACGGCTGGGGCGGGGCTTCTCATCTCCTGGTGGTAAACTGATGCCGAGCTGGCATAGTGAGGAGGCTGGAATATCCAACGTATCAAATCAGAATTTAAAACAATTGCAATTTTATTTTCCTATGTTTTGCAAATAGAAAGCTTTCAACAAGGGCAGAACTATAAGTAATGCTGGAATTTGCTAGTAAGAGGTGAGGATACAACATATTGGTGGGGAATACGTTAAAAGCTGATGCCATAACACAATCAACCACAAAGCCAGGTGGCAATTTTTCAAGACTGTTAAAAATAGTAGGGATCGATCGGCCGCCGATTGTATCGGCCGTTATTCACTCTCTGCCGATCGATCGGTGCTCTCTATAAATGCCAATCAGGAGAGCCGATAACATGACGTAAAATACATGACACTTATCTCAGTGCGCGGCAAAACATGCTTGCCAAAATGGCTTCATCAGTCTGGCAGTGTTTTAAGGTGTCCGAAAAAGACAATAAAATAGCGGTATGCAACGTGTGTGAAGCAGAAATCCTGCAGCTCCGCCCGCTGTGACGGACCCACACAGTCAGAGTTAGACCTAACACACTTAGCTATTTTATCTACCTCTGGAACAAGCTAAAGTTATACATATATGTATTCTTCACTGTCAGGTCACTCATTACTGGATCAGTGAGCTGCATGAGATACTGACAGGCTGTCAGGAGAGAGAGGGAGAGAGGAAAAGAGAGTGCTTCCGCTCATTTCTCCTGTGTTATTATCCAAAGTTAATATAAACTTGAATAATGTACTTCATTTGAATGTAATAATTATGTTGGTTGTTGTTTGTGGAAGCGCCAGTCAATGAGCCCATTAACTGAGTTTTAAACATCACTTTAAATGGAAGTCCCCCATAGGCCCCGCCCACTCGATCGGATCGGCGATCGGTATCGGCCGATACTGATTCCAGCAATCAGCCCCAAAATTGGCTATCGGAGCATCCCCAAAAAATAGAATCTGTTTATTTTCATTTAAATGTTTGTTGTTGGTTTTTACTGTGACATGTTGGGTGGGACTCTGACCGTGGCTCTGTTGGACTGGGCTAGAGAAGCCATGGCGGGCAGAGTGCTGGGGCCCATGGAGAGAGCGTGGAGGACGCCATGATGGACGCTCATCGCCTCGTTCTTCCTGAACACACGATGTGCACACAGCTTCGTCAACCAGATGTAGAAGAGGTCATGGCTCTTTGCCTAACCAGGAGGAGAGGAGAAGCAAAATACAGGGAATAAAAAATAATTACAAAACAAAAGAATAAAGAAAAAAGGGAAAAGCCTTCTTTGGTAAAGGGAATATAATTATTTTTCTATAAAACCTGGTCTATTTTCCAACTGTACATCCAGAGCAGAGAGATTCCTCTACACCAGCTTGGCCAGACCCTCCACTCAAGAGAATAACTTGAAATGATACAAAAAAAAGCCCAATATCCTTTTTCCTCGTCTCATTTCCCCGCTTTTTTATACTCAGTCTTATTTGAGTTTCTTTTTCATCACGTGGAAGTATAACTTATGTTTATTGTACAAATAGTGCTTGACTACCTAGAGCAGGGGGTAGCCAACACGGTGCCCGCGGGCACTTTGTCGCCCGCGGGGCATGTTCTAAAAATAGCTCGCCAAGCAAATCCAAAATGTAAAAAATGCACATAAGGAAATGTAATTAAAAGAATCTACCCTATGCATAAACGAAACCTCAATCATAGTGAACGCTATATCTATCAAATTCCCCTCCTCCCCCACACAATGAATATCGACCAATCACGTTCTTGCTTGATTTGCGGGACCAGCGTTGCAGTCGGGAAGAAAAGCAATGTGGAGTGGCACCTCACCGCTTCATAAGGAGTGTGACCGTGATTTTCCTTCTGGCAGAATTAACACAACAGCCCCATTGAAAAATAGCCTTGCCAGCCTATACAACACATGATGGGCAGAGTTTTAGTGTGTGTGTGTTGCAACTTGCATATATATTTATTGCACTTGACACACACACATGCATGGCGTAATTTCCACTGGGGACAGGGGGGACTTTTCGAAATCCCGTCTGTGTCCCCCCACTTTACAAATATGTTTATTATTATTTTTTATCGCAAGCCTTCATCGCCACGGAGGAGCACAAAGCCTCTGTGAGCAAGCAAGACACAGAGAGAGAGAGAGAGAGAGAGAGACAGACAGACAGACAGACAGAGCACAACTTTATCTATTTAATATAGATAAAGTAAGAAATCATTCTAATGTGTACTATAGGACAGTAAAACAAAAAAAACAGTTTAAAAGGGGAGTGATTAGTAAAATATGCATAAATAAAAAGAAAGAATGCTAACTAGGTAACATAAGATAAGAATAAACAAGTTTAAATGATTTGTTATTGGTTGTGATCATATTCTAAAGATGTTTGGATTATTGAAAAGTATACAGCTCCCTTTCATCTGAGTGTTCAGAGCTGTATCTATGAATTCATTTTGTGCTCAAAGTGCACCAGATTGATGCATTTCACTTCAACATTTAAAAAAAAATATCGGTTAAAGGTAAGCATATCATAATGTTAAAATGTTCTAATTATATACACTGCAAAAAAAGAAAAAGAAAAGAGGAGTAAAAGTAGCTCACGACTTGTTTTATTTTTTGAAAGTAGCTCTCATCCTAAAAAAGGTTGGAGACCCCTGGTCTAGAGCTACTGTTTATAATGCCTTCATTTGTGCAAAAACATGCCATATCACAAGTGATTATATAGCTTTTTTAATTTTTTTTACAATTAATTAAAATAAAACAAAAAAATTATAATATTCTCGGTTAGCCAGCTGGAAGGCATACTCTAAGGCAGGGGTTGGGAAGCTTTTTCCTCTCAAGGGCCATTTCAATTTTTCCAACATCCTCCGAGGGCCGTACAAATTATTTACCTCTGCTTAAAAATACTAAAATCACAGCCCATTCATTTGGCCTTTCTTTCATGCTGTGCAAAGAAAAAGCAGCCTCTTACTCCAGATATCTTACCATGACTCGCGTACTATGCATGCATGTGCACGGTTGTGGCATAGCTAGCTAACCAGATGCTAATAACAACAAAGTTATTGACTGTATGATCAGTATGACAGATGAACAGATGCCACTGGGCTTTCAACTAAAGACACAGCCACGCAAAAACTGCGGCATGTGTACGGCTCCTTATGGGTACTGCAATTTCTGAAGTACCAGAGCGGCGTTCTGGTGCCCTCTGTCAGAACTGCACCCCTGTCAGACGAGATATATACCACGTGATGACACGTTAGGCTCGTGTTGTGTTCAAGGACCCTGACCTTGGCCAGGAAAAACAGGCACTTGCTTGTTTAAAGAGGAACTTCCAGGTTAAAGACACCTGTGAATAAATGTGTAGGAAAATTATGAATACACTAGATTTTCCCAAAAATATACAGAAATACACACTACAGTGACATCTGGCGTCGTTTTTGTAAGAAATGTTCCCTTACGCATAAAAAAGCCTCGGCACGTGACCTCCCGCGTGTGACGTAAAATGGGGGAAACAAGGGGGAGCGAGGCCGGTGTAACGTATTAATAAACATGGATCCCAATGCTAGTTTCGACACAGAAGGCACAGAAGAAGTTGAACATGAATATTCGAATGCATATGACGGACCACAACCTTATAATTATGAGCCTGCTAGGCGTCCAAGAGACCAGGAGCAGCCAAGGATTAGAAGAAATAACGGCCATCGGAGAGAAATTGAGCTGTGGTGTGAGGAGAACCAGTGGAGAACTGGGCAGCTATCTTGGTGAGTGACCGGCGTTAGCTACAGAATGTTAGCTAACTTCACAATGTTGTGATGTGACGTTAGCTATCATATATCAGGCTATAACTAAAGTAGCATTGATAATATAGTAACGTTACTGGCAGGACTGTTGATACTGATCCATAACAAAAACTAATGCGCAAGTATCAGCCGTATCTCGCGTTACCTAATGCAAATCCACACTACGGTGCTGTGTACCGGAGGAGAGACGCGAGATACGGCTGATACTTGACGATCTGGCGGAGAAAGGTTGTGGAGCCTCCGTTGATATGCCGTTGTAAATGGCTTGATGGAAAGCAGGTGTGTAGTCGGGGAGGGTGCACAGCTGATTGCAGCAGGTGAGTGGAGGTTGAGCCGGGAGCCAGGAGTGACAGCCACCACGCCCACACAAACAACACAGACAGGGGGAAACAAACAAACACAAAGGAGACGTCTGGAGCAGTACAGCCACCACAGCGTTACCCAATGCAACTCCACACTACGTCTTACGGTGCTGTGTACCGGAGGGGAGAGAAGTAATACGGTTTCCTGATAAAGCTGTGGAGAGTATATGCTGCAGGGAGGTGGATGCACAACGCACCCAGGAACGAACGCTAGCTCCGGTCCTTTTTACTGTGGACTCGATGTCCTGACAGGCTGGTATTTGTGCAACCTGCACAGACACAATACTGCACCATGATTACAAATGGTGAAATACAATGTAAAACTACCGAAAAATACCAGCTCCTTAAAACACAACCGCTCAACTCAACGCAACTACTAACTATACCCGCGGTCAGAGAGCGGAAATGTTTACCCTGTGTGATGTAATATGACGCGTTTGACGTATGACCTTAAAAAAAGCAGTTTTTAAGAGCAGAGCTCAAAATTGCTCCTTTCCCTCTGAATTCCTGCCCTTATGTCTCGTAAAACATATCAAATCCTACATTCTCTTTTTAAGTTTGAGCATAAATGTAGAAAAAAAAAAACCTGCAAGATGCTCTTTAATTCTTTTGCGGTCTAGATTTCTTTATTTTTTTTGCGTGTGTTTATAAATTACCTCGAGGGCCGTACCAAATGGTCTCGCAGGCCGTAAACAGCCCGGGGGCCGGAGGTTCCCCACCCCTGCACTATGGCTTCATATTGTGCGTAACCTGTTTTTATCCGATTTTTGTTTTTTTAAGCATAGTGCAAAACTTAGCTAGTGCAATAAAAATGAAATATATTGTTAAGTCAACCTTAAGTTTAGTCTATGTTGTCTATGTGGTTAATTTGACTGCACCACCCGTACGTTGCAGGTTACCTTGAGGTGGTAGATGTTGTCTCCAGCATCCAGGTCTATGCCTTTGGACTTCTTGTTGATGGACATCACAGCCAGGCTGACGTCCAGAGAGCCATGGAGCTTTCCTCTCTGAATCTGGGACATAATTAAATGATACAATTCAAACGGTGCCAGAGTTCATGGCCATGTCTCTATCACTGCGACTGACAAGTGTTGATAACTTACATCTTGCTGCGTCTTTGAGTACTTGAGAATTCCTTTTTCCAATATGAAGTATCTCTGAAAAAGAAACATCGCAGGGAAGTGTTAGAAAGAAATCAAAGTTTGAAAAAGGTAAAACGGCTCTGCCTCAGGGAAACTAGACAGAAAATGGTATGCACTACATACTGGGACAACCTTAATAAACCTGGGTACAAAAAACCTGTGTTCACCTTGTGCCAGCCTTTGAGTGGGTACTTCCTCCTCTTCATCAGGTAGCCCTCACAGATGCCGGGGATGCTGAGGTCCCCAGAGGAGCTGGGCGCTGAGTATATGTCCTGAGGCTGCAGGTCCTCCATCACCTCCCAGTGACGGCCCTGACAGAGGACACACTCACTGTTACTAAACAATCTGAATGACTTAATACGTTTGGCCGAGTAATATATTTTATTTCCTAAGGGCAATTTGGCATCATAAGAAGAACAAGAAATTAAATATATTTTCAAAACAATGTTATGCTCCAAAGAGCAAAGTAATCAGGAATTAAATAACATACAACTGAGGTTTGTTCTGATTCTATTAACATGTGAAGGTGAAAGGTTTTCCTTCATTTGATTGACCATCATTTAGACTTAGCAAGAGTATATTTCCTTTATTTTATTAAATATTTGTTCCAGGTAAAAATGGACTAAACTGAGGATTCATTGAAGAGAAACAATGTGTACGGATGTGTGTCACATTCTGATTTGGATTCAGCAAAGTTTGCAGGGCCAAAATATGATCAAATAGAAATTAGACAGCCAGTGAAGCATCAACATGGATCTTCTGAAAACCCAGTGGAGCTGGGAGTCTTTTTACCTGTTTCGAGTGTTTGGAGGAGCCGGTGCTGCTAGTGCGCGAGTGGCCAGGTCTAAAGGTGCTGGCTGGAGATCTTTCAAGGCCGCTCATCACAGACTGGCTGCTGCTCAGAAGTGGCGGGACCACCTGAGGGTCCATTCGTGCAAAGTTAGGAGGGTAGCGATGCATGGAGTGAAAGGACCTTCAGGACAGGTTGCTTCTCATGGCACAGTTCCAAACACTGAGGAAATGTCAACAGAACTGTGATCAATCAATGCTGAAGAGAGATATTTGAAAAATGTAAAGTAGTTGAATCATGTTCAGACAAATGTTCTTTCCAAAATGAAATAAGATGCCTATAAACCTTGTTTGTCTTATATTGGCTTAGTTCTGTTCTTTAACATCAGGGTTCAAATACAGTTTAGAAAAAAAGCAGTAGAAAGTACCTTTACCTCACATTAGGGGCGTTCACACCAAGTTCTTTTCCCACAATAGTTCATGAGAACTCTTTTAGTTCTGATGAACTAAAGCAGATCGCGTTCACACCGCAATGAGTTCCTGGGGTGGATTAGGCAAATGAAGCCGCTGACATCACTTCTTCTGCTTTGGGTTTACTGGCAGGCCGCAAACAACTTCACAGCGTATACTGCCACCCAAAGTCCCCGGCCGGAAGTCCCTGGAGTTGGGGACTGGCTTCAGTAGAAGCTGCTGGGACTCCCAGCAGCTTCTACTGAAGCGTTCCGAGTAAATCGCCAGAACGCCGACACCTCATCTCCATGGCTCCCATGTTTTCTTTTGTGTTGTCATAAGTTAGTCTCTCTGCGTTTTTGCGCTGGGCTAATGCTAATGATGCTAATGCGAGGATAATAAAATGGCAGCTTCACAAAACTTTTTGGGAGTTCTACGGGGCGTGGAGCCAATCAGACATAGGAACCCTTTTCTCCCACGAAAGTACCTGCTCTCTAGCAGGGGTAAAAAAGGTTCTGATTAACTAATTTAGTTCAGGGGGCTTTTTGGTGTGAACGCAAATATATCTGAGTTCTGATTAACTATTGTGGGAAAAGTACTCCGGTGTGAACGTGCCAAATGTCAAATGACAGTAGGAATGAAGGAAGATCCCCGCATCAATGGGTCAAACAGACAAAGAGCCAGTCAACAGATGGCCCATTTATCTAGTGGCTCTTCTTGTTTTTCTTAAAACAAGACACACCCCTCTTCAACTGCTTGCTTCCTCTTTTCTCATGCAGCAGGTGAGAACAACCGCCAGGAGGAAATCGTCCCTTGTCACATGGTTTGTTCAAAGAAAATATTTTTATCAGCTCAAGATGGATAATAAATAAGATTTGGACAATTAGACAATGTAAAAGCTAAAATATCCAATTGTCAGCCCTACTACACAATTTTTCCTGCATATCTTTTGTTTAAAATACCACTACATAAAAGACAAATATTGAAGTAATATAATAGGCTTCAATCCATAAGGCCCACTCCTATACCTAAATGAAAATATTTGCACATACAAGAAGTGGAAATTGTGATTAGACCATTATCAAATGAAATGAAATAACACCATTGACAATAACAGGTAAAATGAAGAACGCCTTGGTGACACAACAAATAAAACACACCTGTGTTACTGCTCCCCCAATAGTCCACAGGAAATTCCTTTTAACTTCCTCCAAAGTAACTTTAGAGCTGCAATAATTTTCTTCAAAGTCCTTATTTAAAAAGAGAAACCACAGCACAGAATGAAACACTTCTTGGAACAATTGTTCAGCATGAACATCCTCCGTTACACTGGGAGCATTGTGACTCCTGACTGATGATGCCAGTCAAACCGGTGCATATCAAAGCCCGGCGGGTATCTGGGAGGGGCTGAGAGCAGAGCAGCACTCGACCTGACCCAACAGGCCTGCCGGCTCCGTCATCTCCAGAGGACAAGATCTGAAATGTGTTCTCAGCAGATGTACAGTAGAAACACAAAAGCTCTGAGCAGCATTCAGAAAGCACTTCAGCTCCACAAAATGGATAGTCCCGTTTGGGATATTTAAAAAAGGTCATACACAAGAAAGTGGTGCTAATTTAGTCAATTGAGTACAATGTCGCTTTTCTATGTCCTCACCAACTTTTGCAGCACAACTACTTATAATAAGAAGATTAAATCAAACGTAAAAAGGTTTAGAGATACATCTGTGCAGACATAAATCAACCTAATGTGATAAGCTGTCAAAATAATTGTAGCGCACTCATGGAACCGTTCAGAATTATAACAATGGCAGGAATTCGTGATGTAATGTGCCTGAAGCGTTTGGTTTCAAAACATTACCCATTCATTAGAATTTTAAAAAAAAGTTGTTTTCTTAGAGCAGCTCCAACCTTTAGACCAAAACAGGTGACATTTTTATTGCACAGGCAAAAAATAAAATCTAACAAGCTTTGCACAATTCATGTTCACTTCTTTGAAAAGGATGTTAAGGCTTCGAGAAAACTTACTGTATTTTGTTGCAGTTATACAATAATCAGTTTCAATGATAATGTGGGTACCGGTAATTCCTTTTCTCCTCTTGTTCCATTTGGTCAAGATGTTACAATTGCCATTCTCCCATACTCTTAACAGTAACACCTGTATATTATTTTGGATTTAGATTACATTTTGAACCAAGGGTTCACAAACCCTTTCCTTCTAGCAGCTAACTTCTGGCTTTAAGCACGGACACATGAACAAGGCAAAACCTCAGCATGCTGTGAGCTGATCTTTGACATCTTCGCTACTAGTAATGTTAGTGATTCTGCTATAGTGTTGAATTACAGGCAAAGACTTTAAAGTGGTTGTGGAAACCAAACATGGAATCATTTCCTAGCTGCCAAACATCCACTGAAACAGTGGATTATTTAAACTCTCTGGTTTATGAATACTGAAGAAGAAGGAGGAGGAGGGGCAGCTGCTTAACGAGCGGCAGCTGCTTAACGAGGGCCAAAACATTCCAGGCATGCTTTGCTCTACACATCATTGCATGATTACCTCTTGGTTAAAGAGGTGTCATATAAAACAGTCAACACAAAGTGAAAACTGTTGGTGTACTGTTGAAGTACGCCCATATGAAGGACATTGTTAATGAAATTGACTTGCCCTTTTTCCTGTGTCCGTTTTGTTATGCAAACTAATGACATGTGATCTTTACAAAAAGGGATATGTGCATAATTACACTGAATCATATGGGGGGAACACTTGGCTCAGCTCAATTATAGATAAAGGTTTTTTCCAATGGCGCAGAAGAAAATATGTCTGGCTAGAAACTACTAGAACTGGGACCCAACACATTAACAATAAAAAAAATAAAAAAAATAAAGACACAACATTCTGGAGACTGGCTCACAGTGCAAAAACACAAAAGTCTTGACTTTGGAACGATGTTCCAGTATACAAAGTTGTGCAACACACTGTCTTTACCGGGCTTGTGGAGGTGGGAGGGGCCAATGGACACTGGCATGTGGCTTAAGAACCTTCACTAGTCTAAATGTCATAATCCCCTTTCTAGACAATTTAGATGGGGTCTGCAGTGTGCGTGCGTGCGTGCGTGCGTGCGTGCGTGCGTGCGTGCGTGCGTGCGTTTACAATAATGTAAGGTTTCAGTTCTGATGACATAGCAGGTTGAATTAGTTTGAACTAATTGTCTTTTGCTTTGGATTAGTTCCAACTGTTATCTGTCAATATGACGTCCAGATTTTGCTATATATTCCTGTGTGTTCTTGCGATTTTGTGAATGCCTCGCAAGATAATGTTAAATTGATTGACCAACTTTGAATACTTTTTAAGACCCCGCGGACACCCTGCCGGCACATCCAGGTAAACAGCTTCTTCCTCCAGACTGTCACTCATGAACATGACCCCTAACTGATGTCATTGCCTATGTGACACTTAAATGAGTCATTAGAGGAAGATGTTTACAACCATAACAGGCATGTGGTCTGACCAGTAAACCAGAAATACAGCCCTGAGAGCACTTTCAAAAACAAAATGAACGGTTACCTTTCCTGAAGCACATAACAAGGCCATGTGTCGTAGAATTTGGTTTGCCATGTTTGTTTTTTTCTCTCCCTCTGTCATATGCTTGATGGAAATACCAGTGTTCGTTCCAACTCCCCTTGGCTTGTTGACAAAGACAAAGTAAAATATGGCACTACTAAGTACTGAGGCCGACGGTTATGAGTTGCAAATACACTTATTAATGCAATCATATAATAATAAGGAGGCTCTGTAGTCTGAACAAAGACTCTTTATTGCTCCCACAACAGCGACGCATTACAGATTTACCATTTCTGCAATTGTTTTCAGAATCAATTACAAACTTTGGCTGTAAAATGATAAAGTATGTCAAAAGGCCACCATGTTAACAGCAAATCGTTAGCAAGCCATTGTCACTGGCTATTAACTAATGTGTTCTAAAACAGACCTGTGATGCCACCATATTCTCATAGTGTCTCACAGCTTTAAAAAGGAACCTATTTTTCATTTTTAATAGTGTTACAGGACCGGTTTGCTTGTCATACACTGCCAAGATGTATGGTAACTTGTACCAACAATTGAATCTTCACTTCTTGAAATGACTATCATTTTTTATAACAAACACTCAGCTTTCCTGCTGTTCTTAGACACGTGAGCTATACAGACATGTGCCTTGTTAGCTGGAAACACCAGAATGGCTTTTAGGCGTTATTTGGGGAATTTACCATAAGTGGCCTGGCGTGGTTCCAAACTAAAACAGGAAATACTAGATCATACGTCCAAAATAACGACTGTTGTATCAAAAAAAAAAAATCTGATGATGAAATAGATTAGATTGGGACAAAATGCAGTGTTGCAGCACATCTAATAAAGGAATGGTATACTGGTTCAATACGAGTTCCTCAAAAACAAAGAAATAAGCAGATTGTATCATGTGGTGTTCTGAAGGGAAGTGCTGTTCTGAACAGTCAGTTCTTTAACATTCATGCCATGTGATGTCAAGAGAGACAGGGCTGACAACTGAACAGACTGGTTCGGCTCTTCTCTAACCTCCATCTTTCACCCCGTCCCTCCTTCCAGGAATGTGCCAGAGCAACATGTACAAGGTGTTTTGCCACATGTGACTAACAGGAATTCTCTTTAGGTTTACATACAACCTTACAGTTTTGGGTGCAGTTTAGTCTTAATATGTAGAATAAAGTGAAACCTATAGTCTATTTCAGCAAAAAACAGGTTAGATATTTGTAACAAAAGAAAAAACTTTCAAAACATCAAATAATCATTTGAAAGCTGTGTGCAGCAACTAGCCAAGATAAAGACCCATGGTGTGTAGAAGTTATATTTTACTCAGTTTTAGGTTGGTTTATGACTTATCCGTATAGATAAGTCATAAACCAATCCATAGAAACTGTTTGTAACTAGAATTACAAGGGGGTTCCTCAAAGGTCCATTCTGAGACCTTCATTGTTTTTGATATGCCGACACTGGGAAACAACAGAACACAGGATTCATTTGTGTAGCTATGCAATGGAGCCGCTGTAGTTTAGGGGGTGAATGGGCATCTACCATTCAGAGGGTTAGCAGTTCAATCCCCTACAGTCAACATGTCAACCATAACCCTAAGTTCTCCCGTAGGCATGTGCATGGTATTGAAGTGTATGCAAGTTAGGACTGTCCCGAATACAATTTTTCGGGCTCCGGATATTCGGTAGTAATCAGCAGCGAATATTCAAATATACCCCCGAACAAGCTCTTACGTTGATATTGGAAATTTTAATAAATCCAATTTGGAAAAAAAACAACGAATAACGAAATTGAAACCCGAATAGTAAACGAACGAATATTCAGATGGAATGCTTTACCATATTTGGGTACAGCCCTAATGCAAGTCACTTTGGATAAACGCGTCAGCTAAATTAAGTCATGTAATAATGATAAACAACTGTAAATCTATACCATTAAATTAGCCTTTTTGATAAACGTAGTAATATATTACACAGAACAAACAGCTCTGCGCCTCTGAGAATAACACATTCTTTTGAATGTTAATGATGAAAAATTAATTTAGACAAGGTGAATAGTGGAATATCACTGGTATTGGTATCAAAAACATCATTTTTGGATGAGCAACATCGCTTTTTCAGCTATCTGTTGTATTTGATGGCTTCATGTTTGCTTTCAGCTGTAAAGGAAAGCAGCTGATACCGGTTTTGGGGTCTCATGACAGCTTTTTCATTTGTGAATTGATTTGATTAAGAATGCTTTAAGCTTTTGATTTGAAGTAATTTTCCCCCAATTGTACCTAATTCTGAACACGTCAGCATTGACTTTAACTAACAGTCATTTTTCCTTTTTTCCAAATTATTTTGCCTCTTTTCTGCCTGCTTGGTTTTATCGCATGCAAATGTTTTTATTTTCTGGCTTCTGGGTGGTATTAATTATTTAAGCTAAAGTACTGTAGGCCTACTTGCAATTTGTTGTTATTTGTACTCCACTTCAGTACTTGCGTTTAATGCTGCTTTAAACTTCTACTCCACTACTTCTTAAGAGGGAAATAATGTAATTGTATTCCACTACATTTATTTAACAGCTTTAGCTACTTTTAACAAAATGCAATCCCTAAAAATTAAACTAGTGGACAATATGAAATGTCACATATATGAATTAAATACACACAAAAGGCAATGTGTCTGTACAATGACTACT
The DNA here is from genome assembly GCF_949606895.1 of Notothenia rossii. Classification (NCBI taxonomy): domain Eukaryota; kingdom Metazoa; phylum Chordata; class Actinopteri; order Perciformes; family Nototheniidae; genus Notothenia; species Notothenia rossii. Next base: position 105,214 of record NW_027639797.1, read on the forward strand.
TTTTTAGATTTTGAACGCATGACTTTTACTTGAAATGAAGTATTTTGACAATGTATTGGTACTTTTACTCAAGTAGAGCATCTTAACACTTCTTCTTCCAGCACTGTCTTATTGAAAATGTATTAGTTTAAAAGTAGAAAAAACAGGATGGTAATAAAAGGTTTTTAAGACAGTACATTGTGCGTGTGTGTGTGTTTCGAGGAAATGAGGCTTAATAAAAATGTTGCTGCACGTGAACACAAACGCAAACACACCTAAAGAAACACTTCACGAGACATTTTATATGGCAGATAACATTTAAGGTTTTTAAACTTGTGGAATAAATTAGTTTCGCTTCGTTAAAAAAAATAAAGTGGCCACAATAAGTGACCAGTCACAGGAATAAATATGATAAAAGCATTAAGAGAGCTAAATTCATTCATCTTATACACGTCGCAAAAAAAGTGAATCGCTCCAACACGCGCGAAAACGAAGGCCCTGCCCAAACCGAACACCAATTATTTTTTTAAAGTTTCTTCCCCTTAAAAAGTCAAACAGAAACAACTTCAAGGGGAAACGACACAACTCAGCGAAATGTTTGTTACTGACCTGTTGCTCCTGGGAGGTTGCTGTCGGCTGGAGATCACGGCTGCACTGATGAAAAGCTTCTGGAAGCTGTCCGAGCTGCCCTCGATCAGCGCGTGCACACAGGTTTGCAGGTGCACCGGCATAAAAGGTGCATCATGGGAACACCCTTTTTTTCTTGATTTCTGTTTTGAAAAAGTTCCATTGTAAAACATCATCCTTAACCTTCAAACAAACACACAAAGAACAAGACAAAAAGTTTAATTATTTAATTATAATAAAAACACATTTCCCCTTAACATACAAGAACATTATATTTTTTTGGAAGAAAAATGACTAAAATAGTTAAATGGAATAGCAGCTTAATTAAAGGTGGGTTGTTAATGTAGAGTTCTTCTGCTGGATTGAATTGTTGTGGTATAAGCCATTTAATGTAGCAACAAAACCCTTTTTAAGACGGATAAATATAAGATATACTCACTACAGCATGCTTTATTTGTTTTATTAAATATTTGATGCAAATACTATTGGTGAGTAAAACATAAATTCATATAAACTCAACGGCTCCTGTATCGTATAACACAATCCAATATAATACAATTCAGCTGTACGTTAACGTTATGGTTATTATTAAAATACGTTTGTCTTGGACTGCATTATATTTAGCCTGTTTCTAATGTATTGCATTAAAAAGATGAATAAATTAGAATATGGGAACTACGACCTCAATGATAAACACAGAGTTTAATGTATGGCTCTCTTTTTACTGCACTGTGCATGTTAGCCATTATAGATAGATTTGTTGATTTTAGCTCATGATTTCAACACAATTTCCCCATAAAATACAAGAAACAAAAAAAGTTATGTTAAGTATGCCAAAGATTTGGTAAAGCATTCCATCTAGTGGAAGAATAGTAAAATGGTACCTGCCAATCTGATTGAAAACAGCATGTAAGGAAGTGCTGCCTGGAAGGCTTGACTCAGGGAATTAACGCTCCAAACACCTCAGATTTGCACTTAGCCAAAATGTCGAGAGTGAAGTTTCAAGGATGTGACAGAAGCATCAGATGAGATGGTGCAGAATGGTGCAGAAGTGTTTTCTATACAAGTGAGGTGTTCTGACACCATAGCAGGGTTGCCAACTTTGGGTACCTGGCTGGAGTGAGATTTTGATATCATGGGTTTAATTCATACTTGTCAACCCTCCCGATTTTCGCGGGAGACTCCCGATTTCATTGCCCTCTCCCGGTTTCCTCCCGGGGTCATATTTCGACCGCATTTCTCCCGATTTCTGACAACATCAGATTTACACACGACTGTTTCCACTCTGACTTGAATACAGCTACACCATTGTTTGGTTTCCATGGTAACACGTCTCTTTAGTAGCGCGCTCAACTCAAAGTCTGAGAGGGTGAGGCAGATATTCCAGCCCACACATATGCTCCATCAAGGACGCTGTTACAGGCCGCAAGGCAGTGCACTTACAACTACAATAAGCATGTTAATATTAATCTAACAGCTCCGGCGATCCACCCCCCCCCCCCCCCCCCCCCCACAATTTTGCATTTTGAAATGCTCCCAATTTCTGAGGTCTAACGGTTGGCAGGTATGGTTTAATTATATGCGCACTAAATGACTGCTATCTTGTCAGCAGCTGGACCAGGGGCGGAGCTTCCTACAGGCGATATAGGCGTTGTTTTTTTTGCTTGGCGCAGTTTTGGCGCCCCCCTCTATATCTGCAACCATTATACTTACATAAAAAGAAATTCTAACATAAGGGAAAATGAGCCAAAAATCTAAAACGGTCGGTCGGTCTAAGAGCCTCGGCTTTAGGTGTTCACAGTCAGAACATGCTAGAGCGCTGTGCATTGACGGGTATAGGTCAAGTGTTTATAAAATTGAGCATTGAGGAAAGAAAGACTAACGTTAGAGAACTATGAAGAGGCAAAAGCCATCTGGGGCGCAGTATAAAAACAGAAGAAAAGAAGAAGAAGAGAAACGTGCCAAGGTGAAAGGTATGCAATTTTGATTGTATTGTCAACATTAGCGGATGAATCATGGAATCTTGCTAGTTAGCCAAGACAACGTTAGCTAGCCAGCGTTTGTTATTGCCATTCAGTTGAAACTGTCATAAGGCTATTTTCGTTGTGTCATGAAATAGAAATATTTGTAATAATAACAATGTTAGTTTTGGTGTAGTGAGCGAGCCAGTGTGGTGGAATGTTAGTTAGTTGGTAACGTTAGCTAACGTTAAGTTTACCTCAGAAAGCACATTGACTATCCGAGTCAAACATTTGCCAAATTCAACCCTGTCATAATTTGCGCTAACGTTAGCTAACTAGCTCAGTGGTTCTCAACTCCAGTCCTGTTGAATGTTTTCGTTCCAACCAGGAACTAACACACCTGATTCAACTGTTCTAATAAGATAGGCATAGCTCTTGATTAGTTGAATCAGACCTGTCAGGCTGTCCAAATGCTTACTAACTAAATAATAGCTACATTTAACAAATGGAAATTATTCAATGTTGATAATACAGATTTTGTTATATCATTTTAGATTCACTTTTAAAATATCTGGGACCACCTGCTGCATCAGTTGACAAGGAGCAGCCATGCACCTCAGCTGTGCCGGCTTCCTAAGGTGAGTGCAATGTGTCAATAGATGTTCCTGATGATAAATAATTGAATGTGAAATCAAGTCAATATATTTGCTCTTGTGTGTTCTTTCTATATTTATAGACCTAGAACCACATGAAGGAACGTCAGAACAGCAAGCTGCTCATCCTGATGAGATGACCACTGATTCCACCCTGCCACTGACCACTGTGTCTGTTTGTTCTGGTGAGTACAATATGTCAATAGATGTTCCTGATGTGATGATAAATAATTGAATGTAAAAATTACTGTTGTGCCATTTCTAATCCAGCCAATATATTTGCTCTTGTGTGTTCTCTATATATGTATAGGCCCAGATCCACTGCAAGGAACGTCAGAACAGCCTGCTGCATCTCATCCTGATTGCACCACAGATTCCACCCATACACTCTTCTCAGGTGTGTGCCTGATGAATGTAAAGATGTTTAGCTATAAACGTAATTGTCCTCATGCTTTCAAATAATTGCTTTCTGTTTTTATTTATATTTTACACATTGTTCCAACTTTTTGGGAATTGGGGTTGTGTGTGTGTGTGTGTGTGTGTGTGTGTGTGTGTGTGTGTGTGTGTGTGTGTGTGTGTTTGTGTGTGTGTGTGTGTGTGTGTGTGTGTGTGTGTGTGTGTGTGTGTGTGTGTGTGTGTGTGTGTGTGTGTGTGTGTGTGTGTGTGTGTGTGTGTGTGTGTGTGTGTGTGTGTGTGTGTGTGTGTGTGTGTGTGTGTGTGTGTGTGTGTGTGTGTGTGAAGATATTGTGAATATGAGGTGAGAAAATGTGCTTCACATGCCCTTCAGATGCAGCAAAGACGGACGATCCACTACCAACCGATCCTGCTGACTCCTTCACATCTCAAAGACACAATGAGGACAGAGTTTGTTCGGAGAGGACCATATCAGATAACACCTGATTTCATTTTCCCAAGGAGAGATGATGTGAGAAGTTGCCACCACCAGTACTTCAGCAGGACCTTAGTAAATGGAGAAAGGATCAAAAGAAGTTGGGTGACATATTCAAAATGTTTTGAAAGAGGTTGAGCTTTTGGCGCAGTTTGACCCAGTGATGAAAGACCACATCCACAAGATTAAAAGTCAAACACCCCGCCACAGCTACTTGGGAAAAACCATTCAGAATGAGTTGATTGAATGCATCAGTGGAAAGATTCTATCAACAATAGTGCAAGAAATAAAGAAATGCAAGTACTTTTCCCTCATTTTAGATTGCACCCCGGATGTTACCACACTGAACAGCTGTCAGTAGTCATCAGAATTGTGACACTGGAAGAAGACCCCCAGATTAAAGAGCACTTCATGGGATTCCTAGTAGCAGAGGAGTCCACTGGTGAAAGTTTGTCCACCCTGATTTTGAAGAGGCTGGAGGAGTTCGAGATTGCCTTTGATGACTGCAGAGGACAGTCATATGACAACGGTGCAAATATGAGAGGGAAGAACAAGGGAGTACAGGCCAGGCTACTGCAGTTGAACCCAAGAGCTTTGTTTGTGCCTTGTGGGGCACATACACTCAATTTGGTCATTGCTGATGCTGCCAAAACCTCCAAAGATGCCATATCATTTTTTGGCATTGTGCAGAAGCTATATTGCCTGTTTTCTGCCTCTACACAGAGATGGGCCATCCTCAAGAAACACGTCAACCTTTCACTCAAAATGTGGTCAGAAACCAGATGGGAGAGCAGAGTGAAAGCTGTGGAGCCTCTGCGATATGAAGCCGCAGCTGTGAAAGAGGCACTGCTTGAGGTGAGAAACCAGGCCAAAGACCCAATCATCAGGATTTAAGCCCAGTCTCTGGCAGAAGAAGTGGGGTCATTCCGCTTTTCACTGTGCACAGTGGTCTGGTATGACATGTTAAGTCAAATTCAGCAGGTGAGCAAACTCCTGCAGTCCCAAACAATGCAAGTGGATGTAGCAGTAAGTCTACTGAAAAAGATTGAAAAAGCTCTCGAATTCTACAGAGCCACAGGCTTTGTGGCTGCACAAACATCAGCCAAGGACATGTGTGAAGCCCTGAATGTGGACGCAGTCCTTGTGCAAAGCAGCTGAAGTCAACAAAGAGGCACTTCTCATATGAGTCTCCTGATGAGCCATTGAGGGATGCCTTGCAAAATCTGGAGGTAACCTTCTTTAACGTGGTGGTGGATGCTGCAGTGTCAGCAGAAAAGGAGAGATTTACCACTCTTAAACATGTGCAAGACAAGTTTGGCATTCTGTACAACTTCCCAGACCTGTCACACCAAGAGCTGATGAAGCAAGCAGAGGCACTTGCACACACCTTAAGCCATGGAGGGCAATCTGATTTGGATGGGAAGCAGCTGGCTCAGGAGTTGGACAATTTACCTGACTTGCCATCAATGAATGTGAATAGTTCTTGAGACACAGTGAATTTGTAATTTGTATTTATTTGTTTGTTTGTTTAGCATATTATATTTTGATTATTTGACATGTTTAACATATTTTAGAATACATAATTTTCTTATAAAGCAAATTTGCATGTTATTTTATTGTTTTTTATTGTTATTATTATTATTGTTTGTTAGCTAAGTTGTTTGTTTTAATTATTTAGTGTGAACTTTACATTTCTTCTTAATTTTCTTTGAAAGCAAATTTGCACATTCTTTTATTGTTTGTTATTGTTATTATTATTATTATTATTATTATTATTGTTTGTTAGCTAAGTTGTTTATTTGTTTTAATTATTTAGTGTGCACTTTACATTTATTCTTAGCTCTTGTTCTTGCTTGTAATAAATAAAGGTGCAGTACTTTACTGTATAACTGTTAAGATGTTTTGATATTTTGTTGTGGGGGGGGGGGGGGGGGCGCAGTAGTGAAGCACCAAATGTGCTAGGTCCGTCCCTGAGCGGGACCATAGCATATATATAGGACATATATACAATATATACAAATACACAATATTGGACATAGACCATAAAGGGCACACATTTTCATTCACTAATGAAAGTCAAACACATGTTTGTTTCCACTGTTTTATTGTGTTCCTGTCGCGATAAGCAATTCATTGACTTATCGTACGATAAATAAAAATGAACTCGATAAATTGCCATTTACATGAGGATGTGACTAGCAGTTTGCTGCGCGATATGCAAAGTCCAAAGCACATACAAATCTCAAAACACATACAAAAAAAAAACATTCCGGAAGTGCTCCAGGCCTCTAGGGGGCGCGCTACGTGGAACAGATTGATGTATGACCAGACACAGAAGAGGCTTCTCAATACTCAAATTTCCCCTCCTCGACTCCTCGACTCCTCGGTCCTCCGGTAGTGACCCGGAAATGAATTTCAGCGCGCCATTTTGAAGGACATCTCATTTCTCTAAATGCACACCGAGGACCGAGGATCGAGCGTCGAGGAGGCTCTCTGCAGGAGCTATAACCGAGGATACACTGATGGTTCCTCCACGGCTCCTCCGCAGATGCATTTCCGGGAACGGTGGAAGCGTGACGCACGGCCGGACTTATCTCAGCCAATGACAGCTCTGCATGCATCCCCTAGATATTATTTTAGAAACTGCTTTCATTGCGTCGCGATGTTTCCACAGAGAACAGCTGTGAGGTTCGTGCAGAAAGCAGAGCAATGTGTATAATATTGTAACGATCACAAAGGGAGTCGGAAACAGGCTTCAAGTTATTAGGCTTTAACAACTCTTATTTTCTTAAATGATCACAGGTACAGGTATAGCTTGCGGGTTCAAACTCACACACTCACTAAACTCTCACACACACACCCATTTATAACAAAGACTACGTCACAACTTCCACCCCCTCCCCCGTCTGCTCCCCCAACCACAGAACCGCACCTAGACCAGCATCACTGTGCAGCTCTGTGATTGGCAGAGAGACGGGGGATGAGTGACACCCTCAGCATCCTCTCAGGGTCGCTACACTACCCCCCCACTACAAAGTTCCTCGCCCACGAGGAACAAACAAAAATCAGCACAAACACTACAACAACACACCAAACTTTGACTAGGAAGGTCTGGGTGGACTACCATCCCTTCCAGTGAGACCAAGTCGCATTCTTGCCCTCTACAGGAAACAAGGGGTCTCACTATAAACTTTACTAACACACAAAGTCTCTGAAACGACCCGGGGGTCGTGACTGCCTTCTCGGCAGGGGGACTGGGGTGGCCGGTTCCGGCCCAGGCGGGGAAAGGGGAAAGAAAATGGGGGGACACTCAGTCCCTGATGAGGCACTGTTGCTCCGCTCACCGGGGGACCTGAGTGAGGGTGTCGAAGGGCCGGCTGTGGGCCCCGGTGTTCCTTGGGCCTGTGGGGAAGCGACTCCTCTGTACGGAGCCAACCTGCCTCTGTGGAGAACAACTTTTCTCCCCTTTGATGGCAGCTGCACCCTGTAAACCACTTCCCCCACCCTCCCCAGTACTCTGCAAGGACCCACCCACTGGCTGTCCAGTTTTGGGCACCGGCCTTTCTTTCGTTGGGGGCTGTAGACCCAAACCAGCTCCCCGGCCCGGAAATGCTGCCCTCTTGTCCTGGTGTCGTAGTTCCGCTTCTGTCTCACCCCAGCACTTTTCTGCTGATCGCGGGCAAAGGCGTGAGCGGAATCAAGGCGGTCCTGAAGTCTCCTGGCGTACTCAGGCCCTGGAGGCGTGTCCATGGAATCTGGTGGCTGACCAAACGCCAAAACAGCAGGGGTTCGCAGCTCTCTCCCCAACATGAGGAGGGCAGGAGAACAGGCTGACGACTCCTGGACTGCAGAGTGACATGCCATGAGCACCAGGGTCAGATGCTCGTCCCAGTCTCGCTGATGCTTAGACTTGAGGATGGCCAGCTGTTGTCCCATGGTGCGACGGAATCTCTCGACTAGTCCGTCGCTCTGAGGTCGCAAGGGGGAGGTGCGTGTTTTGTGAATGCCCAGTTGTGTGCACATGGAGGCAAACACCCGGGACTCGAAATTTCTCCCCTGGTCAAAGTGCAGGATCTCCGGTACTCCAAACCGGCTGAACATGCCGGCCACCAAGGCATCTGTGACTGTCTCTGCTTCTTGATCAGGGAGGGCATACGCCTCTGGCCATTTTGTGAAATAGTCTATGGCCGTCAGCACATAGCGGTTACCCCTGTTTGACACCACATCAACCGCTATTCTCTCCATCGGGGCCCCCACGGGAAACTGTTGCAGTGGAGCATGGGAACGACCAGGAGGACCCTTCCGAGCCATACACGGGTCACAGCGGTTACAGAAGTCTTCGACATCCCTCCGGCACTGTCCCCAGTAGCAGCCCTGACGAAGGCGCCGGAGCGTCTTAGTGACGCCAAAGTGCCCAGAACCTGCCGTTCCATGCATGGCCTTGAGTACGGCCTCTTGCAGACCCCTCGGGACCACCACTTGCCACCTCTTCTCCCCCGTTGCTGGCTCCTTCCACGCCCGCTGTAGCACGCCCTGCCTCAAACTGCGACCACAGCCCCTTGGTCGCTTTAGAGAGCACGGCCACTTCCTCCCACGGTGGCCGCTGCTGCGACTCAACCCACTGCAGTACAGGCTGTAGAACCGCGTCCAGCTCCTGCTGTTGCTTCCACTCTGCCCCGTCCACTGACAGGAGCTCCCGGCAGACAACCTCTTCCACTTGCCTCGCTGCCGCACAGACGACGCCCTCCTCCAGCAGCTCCTTTTCACGAGTCTCTCTCCTCTCGCAGTAGTGGCATCCGCCGGCAGCACACGGGCGGCGGGAGAGAGCATCCGCATTTGTGTGGCGCACCCCAGCCCGGTGCTCCACCCTGAAGTTGAAAGCTTGGAGCTCTTCTATCCACCTGACGACCTGCCCTTCGGGCTCTTTGAACGCCATGAGCCACTGTAATGCAGAGTGATCCATCCTCAGCGTGAACGCCTGACCGCACAGGTAGTATTTAAAGTGCCTGATGGACAGCACCACTGCCAAAAGATCCCTGCGAGTGACACAGTATCGTCGCTCTGCTTTGTTGAACGCCCGGCTGAAGTATGCCACCACCCGCTCCCCCTCTGATGTAGTCTTGGAGAGCACTCCACCTCCACCCACACCGCTAGCGTCTGTGCCCAGGGTGAACCGCAGACTGGGGATGGCTGGGGCGGGAACCGGGGACTCACTCAAGGCACCCCGAAGGCTTTCAAACGCTGCTCAACATTGCTCAGACCACCGGAAATCCCTGTTCTTCTGCAGCAGCTGGAACAGGGGTGCAGCCGTGCAAGCAAAACCCCGTACAAACTTCCTGTAGTACGAAGCCAGGCCCAGGAAGCTCTTCAGCTGTTTCTGGTTGCGAGGATTTGGCCAGCCCGCGACCGCCTGCACTTTCTCTTGCAGGGTGCCGATGCCCTGACCCCCCACTTTGTGGCCCAGGAAAGTGACCTCTCTCTGCATGAAATGACACTTATCTGGATGTAGCTTCAAACCAGCGGCTCTGATCCTTTCCAGCACCACTCGTAGAGATCCCAGGGCCGCCTCAAACGAGCTGCCATGCACCAGGATGTCGTCCAGGTAAACCAAGCACTGCTGGCGGGGAATCTCCGACAGCACCCTGTCCATCAACCGCTCAAAAGTGGCCGGGGCATTACACAGCCCAAAACTGAGGACCTTGAACTGCCATAGTCCCCGGCCCTTACAGAAAGCCGTTTTTGGTCTAGCGTCTGGGGCCAGAGGAACTTGGTAATACCCACTGTGGAGGTCCAAGGAAGAGAACCATGACGACCCTGCGACCATATCCAGGGACTCATCGATGCGTGGAAGGGGGTATGAATCCTTCTTAGTGACCCCGTTCACCGGTCTGTAGTCTGGGCACAGCCGCCAGCCACCTGTCTTCGGGACCATGACTACCGGAACGGTCCACGGGCTGTCGGAGGGCTTGATGATGTCTGCCTGCAGCATGCTTTGCACTGCCTCGTCGCAAGCCTGCTGACGAGTTAGGGGAAGAAGGCGCGGGCGACATTTGATGGGACGCACGTCCCCCGTATCAATCTCGTGGTCTACCAGATGCGTTCGGCCCACCTCCTCCTCCTTCAGGGCGAAACTGCCCTTGAACTCTAGCAGCAGCTGCCACAATTGCTCTTGCTGCTCTGGATTTAGGCCACCACAGTTCTTCCTCCACACCTCCAATACTGCAGACTGAGCCTCTTCCACCCAAGTCTGGGGTAACTGAGGGGGGCTGTGATTGGGTGGCATCGTCCGGGGGTGACCGGTGCGGAACTGTCCTGAGTGGGCGTCACCGTGGCACGGGAAAGGAGGGAGGATTTTCCTCCGTTCCTAGAGTACTCACAGTGTGTGTAGGGGGTCTCCCCGCAAGTTCAGCAGGGTTGTGGATACGGGTCATAGTGATCACAGGCCCCCCATGGAAACTCACTGTGCTAGAAAATCCAGATGGCAGCCAGACGCCCTCAAAAAGTCCAGACCCAGAATAAACAGGTCCTGTACCTCCGCTATCCACACGGGGTGCTGCACTTCAACTCCCCCCACCGACAAAGTCAGCATGCCTCTTCCTTTCATAGGCGCCAGCTCTCCTGTTACTGTGCGGAGACGCACCGCTGTCGGCTCCAAGATAGTCCCACTGGGCAACACATTTGGTCTCACTAGGGTTACTGTAGAGCCTGTGTCCACCAGTGCAGTCCAGGGCACCCCTTCCACAGCGACAGGGACATAACAGGAATCCCCACCACCAGCACGGCCCACCGCGACGACAGGCTCCAAGCCTGTGCCGTCATCTTCTTCAGGAAGGCGTAGCGTCTGGCTCCCCCTGCTGTGCTGCCGGGCTCCTTCCTCTGACGTCTGTGTTGATGACAATAAAACGGTGGTTTGGTTGAGGAGTTTTTGGGCTTGGCTCCGCATCTTCCCCTTTATGCGGACCCCCCGTCGTTTCCCTGGGTCCGGCGTGCCTTGGGGCAGTCTCTGGCCAAATATCCCGGCTGACAACACCCCCAGCAGACCCTGGTACTTGTTCCGCGTGTTGGCTGCAAAGAAACAGCCCTTATCAAATGTTCCGTCATCTCGGTAACCCATGCAGGCTTCTCCTCCTCTCTGCAGCTCCTCACAGCCGGTGGTACCGGCCCTCCGTTGCTCCTCGCAGCTACACTCCACACATCCTCTCTCTCCACAGCCATCTCCAAGGCCGCCTGCAAGGACTGTTGATGCTGCAGCTGTACCTCGACCCTCAAGTCCACAGGGAGGAGAGCCCTGAGGAACTGATCACGTGCCAGCTCACTCTGCACTCCGGGCGGCATGTGTGCGTACGCCCGCCGTGTCAGGCTCTCCACCTCATTAGCCAGCGCACGCAGCGTTTCCCCAGACTTCCTACAGCGGTTACTCAATTCATTTCGGAGCAGCTCTGGCGGGAAACACTGTCCAAACCGCCTCTTCAAAGCCCCCGCTAACGCCTCGTAGCTGTGTCTGTCCTCAGGGCTAAGCAACAGCAGACATGAAAGAGCCTCATCTGTGAGGCACAAAGCTAGCTGTAGTGATTTAGTCTCTACTGACCACCCCGGCATGTGCAAGCAGTTCAAATTGGCAAGTACTTGGGTGTCTTCACGGACGCGGCGACTGATACCAGGTGATGGGCGCCGCCATTGTTGTTTACATCCCGCTTGGTTTTGCCGCGAAATGCAGCCGAAGATGGCGACATTCCCGCGTCTCTAGCCATCATCAACGCCGACTCCCTCAGGCGCTCTCTCGCCTCCCGTGCCTTCACAAACTCCCCACTCATGTCCTTCGACCACCCGCATGCTCCTTCTTCCTCTCCATCACTACTTTCCTGCTTCACTCCCATCTTGCTGAACTTTTCCATCTCCGCTAACTTACCGGCTAGCTCCGTGACGCAGTTACGAACTCCCGTCAGGATAGACGTCCTCCGTTCGAAAAGTCACTTCTGACACCAATGTAATGTTCACAGATGGAGTCGGAAACAGCCCTCCCCCGTCTGCTCCCCCAACCACAGACCCGCACCTAGACCAGCATCACTGTGCAGCTCTGTGATTGGCAGAGAGATGGGGGATGCCTTAGTGACACCTTCAGCATGCTCTCAGGGTCGCTACACTATATATCACTCAGTATAACAGGCCTACTCTCTTTATTTGCTTTAGTTTAGTAGATATCTACAAACAAAGAGTCGATATTTTTCTAAGACCATTTAGTGCTTCACATAATAAAATACACAACGGCTGCAGCCTGATTATGCTTTAGGAGCTGTAGGTGTGTGTGGTGGTACAATGTGTAGGTGTGTGTGTGGTACAGTGTGTAGGTGTGTGTGGTACAGTGTGTAGGTGTGTGTGGTACAGTGTGTAGGTGTGTGTGTGGTACAGTGTGTAGTTGTGTGTTGTACAGTGCATAGATGCGGCGGACAGACGGGTCTCAGTTAGTTTGGTGTCCTCTTCTTACTTTTAATACTTGTACAACTTTTGGCCCGTAATTTCAATTCCCCATTTCAGCGGTCAGAGAGAGGGGGGGATATATCCAGTCTCTGATTGTGTTACGTTATTATGAGAGTGCTCTCATACTTTAAATTGTATATATTTATATAAATATATATGTGTGTGTGTGTGTGTGTGTGTGTGTGTGTGTGTGTGTGTGTGTGTGTGTGTGTGTGTGTGTGTGTGTGTGTGTCCGCATCTGTAGCCTGTTATTGTCTCATTATACCGCTCTCTCAATGAATTCAAAGTAAATATGTGGGGGAACAATGTTCAGCTGATTTAGGTTATAAAATACAGCGCTATGACAAAACACTCGACAGCTGCCACGTAATACTGAACGGACGTCGCTTTAATATGACCACTCAGAGGAGAGGAGTTCTCATTTCTTTAAACATCTGCTGCTTCCCCTCCTCTCTCCTCGGTTCCCCTCCTCGGTCCTCCGCTCGCATCTCCTGTGGGCGGGACTAAGTCTCGAGGAGGGGAGTCGAGGCCCCGTCTCAGGTCGGTTAAATTAAATCCTTGCTTCCCTCACTTGAGTCGTTTCCCTGTGTTTAGTCCCTCCTCCAGGGAAGCATGGAGGGACGCAAGGAAACCACGAGAAGCAGGGAAATGAGTTTTAAGAGCAATGGAACGTCCTTTCCTCCGGAGCGTCACGTGAAGCGACGTCCGTTTGTGATGACGCCGCACAGCTGTTCGTCTGACAGCAGCTCTGTCCCCTATTATTTTCAAAAACACCCCTGCCACACATTTACTGGCACAAACATTTTGTATCATCTGTTCTAGACCCCAATAAATAAAATCAAATAAGAACTCATTCTCAAAAAACACACTTTGTTTGTTTGTGTGGATATGTAGCACATTAACATTCTAATAGCACTTAATGACTGACTGAATGGAAATGACAGTAAATGAAAATATAAAACGAAAAAAGCGATCATGAAAATGTTTCCAATAAATGAATAAAATGATTTTTTTACCACTTTGTTGTACATATCACATATTTGTAACTAAATGATACATGAATTGAAACAAAACACAGTTTAAACTGAGGAGTGACTCTCGTGAGTTTCATTTATTTTCTTCACTCCGCTGGGGTACTGCTCTCATGTCAAGAACAAGAAGCATGAGATCAGTGCATGCACTGCATCGTCCAATCAGTGAGCGATACACAGTAAGGGGGCGGGGCGAGTATCTGAGGATTTCATCGGAGGATGGACTGGTGGTTCCTCGATTATCGCTCCTCCATTATCGCTCCTCGCTCCTCAATCCTCGGTCCTCCAGCAGAAATAAGAGCCATGGGACGGTACTCAAGATGGCGCAGACAAATCAACTTCCGGTGAGACCGAGGACCGAGGAGCGAGGAAATGAAAATAGTCGACCTGAGACAGGGCCGAGGAGGGGAGTCGAGGAGGGGAGTCGAGGAGGGGAAATTTAAGAATTGAGAAGCCTCTAGAGAGAACGAACAAGAGTGATAGAAATCGGGAGGAAATAAAGTTCATTTAAGTGGAGAAGGTAAGTTTTGTTTTGATACATAGAGCGTCATATTTATATAGCTAGCGTTAGCGTGCCTAACTACTACACCAGCTGAGGAGAGCTTCACATGAAGAGAAGATAAAGTGAGGGAAGAACATTGTTAAAAGAGATGACAAATCAAGTGCAGGCAAATAACCTGGGCCATAGTGAGTACCGCGGAAGAGGGACATTTGAATTCTTAGCAGTTTGTTTATATGTATGTATTTGTGTATATGTTATGCCCCTAATATGGGGAAAATATAAGACAAAGGAAACAGAGACGATGTTAGCTTGCTTCAAGTCTTATGTATTATGCCCGCCAACAACATGGTACACATAGCACGCTGTATAATACAGAACATGGATTCTTGATATAAAACAACCACTAACAATGCGCGTACTGCAAACATACATCCAATTTAACACACAAGATGTCACTTTTTAAATGCACAGTACAAACATACATATCCAAATTAACACCCAAACTCCCCTTCTTGGAGCTAAACTACACTATCATAGCTAGCTGCGCTAGCATAGCTAACGGCGCTCGCAAAGCTAGCATACACAGCTACAACAATTACAGAACCTAGAGAAACCCTCCAAAAATACCTCTAACAACTATCACTATTCACATTAATATTATACACAGTCAGTCTACATATATAACGTTTCTCACGGATGAACTCACCTAATATGGGGAAAATATAAGACAAAGGAAACAGAGACGATGTTAGCTTGCTTCAAGTCTTATGTATTATGCACCCGCGGCAAGCAACACGCGCCCTCTGCTGGACAGACCCGGAAGGTCATCAACCATGACTTATATCTATTACACACTCCCCTTCAAAACAGATGTCGTCCCGACATTCTAATCCACAATATTATGCCTACATGTCAGCAACATCTATAACATTTATTAAACACATACCATGCTCACTGTTCAGTCTGGCAAAAGTGCACACACTCAATTTACACATTTAAGCCCTTGGCTTAGTAGAAAGTCCATCATTGTATGACAAACATATGTTCACAAGCTCTCCGTTTGTTTTTGTTTTTTACAGTCCCTGAATGTATGTTGTGTGTGTGAGTGCTCTACTTCTTGCTGCATATGTGGCCAGAAGAAACGGTCTCGAATATGCATTATTTCAGGCTAAACATGTTTAGTACATTTACCTATAAAGTGCAATGTTACAGTCTGGAACTATTTTCATACATTTGTTTTTGACCTCCTTTGTCACACATAGTTTCAACATAGTCCGTTGCTACCTTGTTAACAGTTCTGCCTGTGCAGCATGTCCAAGTGAACTACACTCCTTTAAAACAGGTGAGTGAGATATGATTGACTGTAACAGTGTCATGTAATGATATATTGTGTGAAAACACAGCCCATAAATGTATCTCATGTCAACAATCACTTTGAATGTGACCTCTGCCGTCCATTTTCCTTTTTATGTGTTCTTTGAGTGTAATGTATGTGCATTTACTCAGTTCAATGGTGTGCAATGTCACTACCCTCATATCCATAGTACTGCTGAAAGTGGTATGGCGGTACAGTGTGTGTCCATGGCACCTTTAAGTTTGTATGCAGAGGTGGTGCTTTTATGTTGTAGCAGGCTGGTGAGCCAAGCCTATCATATGTGAAGACCTTTGGTCGTCTGCATTGTCGTCGATGCCCTTGAAGCTCCTTACTACTGGGGTCACTTTGAGCAGGTGATGGGACAGCATTCTCCACAGGTAGATCCTCAACGTAGCTGTCATTCTCCACAGGTAGATCCTCAACGCAGCTGTTTTCAACGTAGCTGTCATTCTCCACAGGTAGATCCTCAACATAGCTGTCCTCAACGTAGCTGTCCTCCCCCTCCGGCAAGTACCCAACTTCGTGTGCCATTTCTTGTTCTTTCTCTGGCTCAGCTGACAGGTTTTCCTCAGAGTGTATGCATTCAAGCTCCACAGGTGTACTAGTGCACGCAGGATTCACTGTCTCAGGTGGGCATGGATTTGATTGCTGCTTAAGTGGTGCTAGATAATACTCATCATCCTCTTCCTCCTCCCCTGTTTGCTCCGCTTCCTCATTTCTCTCCACACTCTTTCTCTTTGCACGTGGCTGTACTTGAGTTTCCAGCGGCAGGTTGTCACATGGGAGGAGAAGATTACGATGTAAAACCCTTGATCTCCCTGTCCCTCTCTCAGGTCTGAGTTCATAAACAGGGATATCTTGACTCACTTGACGCACAACTGTGTGAATAGCATCTTCCCAGTGATTTCTCAGTTTGCCAGGACCACCGCGAGGTGTCATGTTCCTGATTAATACACGATCACCAGGCTGTAATACTGAGCTTCTCACCTTACTGCCATAATGTGTCTTGCTTCTCATAGCAGCTTTGTGAGCATTTTCTCTTGTGATCTCGTATGCCTCCTCCATGCCCTGCCTCCACTTTTCCATGTAACGATGATGATTACTGTCCCCTTGCTCCACGGTCAAGTCGAACAGCATATCAACTGGCAACCGTGGAGAGCGTCCGTACAACAGGTTGAAGGGTGAGAAACCTGTTACATCACTACGAGTACAGTTGTAGGAGTAAATCAGTTTATTTAGTGAGTCTTTCCAGTTAGTCTTTTGTCTCTCTGTGAGGGTCTTTAACATCTGGAGTAATGTTCGGTTAAACCGCTCGACCTGTCCGTTTCCTTGTGGGTGGTAGGGAGTGGTTCTCGACCCAGCAACTCCACAGTACTTTTTCAATTGTGTGAACAATTGGTTTTCAAATTCACCACCCTGATCATGGTGTATTCTTGTCGGAAAGCCGAATCTCAGCACATAGTCGTTAAAGATTTTTTCTGCAACTGTTTTTCCTGATTTGGAAGTCGTGGCGTAGGCCTGGGCAAAACGTGTAAAGTGGTCAACAATTACAAGAATATATTCATAACCACCCTTACATTTGTCAAGGTGCAAGAAATCAATTGAGACAAGCTCAAACGGTTGAGTGGTGACAATGTTCGTCAGTGGCGCTCTTGTCTGACGGCTTGGTTTCTTGTGCTTGAGGCACACACATCTCCTCATGACATAATCTTCGATTTCTCGTTGCATGTAGGGCCAGTAAAACCGGTCCCGTACCAAAGATGTAGTCCTGTCTGCACCTTGATGGCCCATTTCATCATGGAGCTCCTTTAATACTGTACTTTTGTGCTTTTCTGGAAGCACAAGCTGTGTTCTGTTTGAAGTTTTCCTGTACAACACTCCACTCTCATTCATCTCCAACTTGTCCCACTCTCTTAGCAGACATAAGATTTGTGAACTGAGTTGTTTGAGTTCTGAGCCTGATGGCTTCTTTTCTGCCAGCTTATACTGAATCACTGCTCCAACATTGGGATCATTTCTTTGGTCATGTTTGATCTGTCCTATTGTCAATGGAATGATGGATGCGTCTACAGTTAATGCTGCACAACTTAATGAGACACCCATGGACCATGACACACTGGATTCATCCTGGTTCTCCACTGCTTGTGTAGCTGCTCCAATCACATCATATGACATTTCCTCTGTACACTCATCCATGAATACTTCCACGTCCAAAGGCATTCTGGACAGACTGTCAGCATCAATGTTTTCCTTACCAGGACGGTATTTAATTATGAAATGGAATTCTGCCAGTTCTGCTACCCATCGACAACCTGTTGCATTCAGTTTGGCAGTGGACAGTACATATGTAAGTGGGTTATTGTCACTGTAGACGGTGAAGAATGGTGCATAGTATAGGTAATCACGGAATTTTTCTGTGATTGCCCATTTGAGGGCAAGAAACTCTAATTTGCGTGTAGATTGTAATTTTTCTCTGCTGTTGTTAAAGTACGTGAACCATAAGCAATCACACGAAGCTTTCCATTTTGCTTTTGGTACAATACTGCCCCCAATCCCTGGTTGGAAGCATCGGTATGGAGGACAAATGGCTGTGAAAACTCTGGGAAACCTAGAACAGGAGGCTGCGAGAGACAGTCTATCAACTGTTCCAATATTAACTGATGCATGTCAGTCCATTTGATGGGTGTGTTGGATGAAACTCCTCTACTGTTTCTTTTTGTTTTCGTTTTTTTCAGCATTTCAGTTTCTGTAGGTGCTTTAAGCAGGTCATACAAGGGACAGGCAATACGTGAAAAATCTTTGATATACTGCCTGTAATAACTTAATAGTCCCATTATTGCTCTTAACTCACCGATAGTTCCTGGGTGTTTGTTTTTCAGGGCCGTTACTGCAGCAGTATCGGCAGGGTCCACTCTATTTCCCTCAGCAGACACAATTCTTCCAAGGTAACGTACTTGTGTTTTAAACAGGTCACACTTTCTGGGCTTTAGTTTTATCCCATGCTCCCTCAGCCGTTGCAGCACCCTTCTGACAGCATTGATATGATCCTCAAATGTCCTGCTAAACACAAGAACATCATCAAGATATGGCACACATATTTCATCCCTTAAGCCCTCCAAGCACTCTTCCATGCAGCGCTGGAATGCTGCAGGGGCATTCATGAGTCCAAACGGGATTCGTACCCACTCATAAAGGCCCCAGGGGGTCACAAAGGCTGTTAGGTGTCTACTGTCTTTGGCCATGAAACCCTGGTGGTATGCCTTACCCTGGTCCAGCAGTGAAAAGAGTGTGTTTCCTCCCAGGTTATCCATAATGTCCTGTACTCTGGGGATGGGATGGCGATCTGAGTGGGTTTTCCTGTTGAGCTCCCTGTAGTCAATACATAAACGTAGAGTTCCGTCCTTTTTTCTTACGCAGACGATTGGAGAGGAGTAGGAAGAAATGGACTTTTCAACCCACCCTTGTGCTATCAAGTCCAGTAAGTAATCTTTCATCTCCTTGTATAAGGGTTTTGGAACAGAGCGGTAGGCTCTTGACACTGGCTCAGCATCTTGTAGTGAAATCTTCATTTGCAAGTTTTCCACACAGCCTATGTCGTCATCAGACTTGGAAAATGAGTCTGATTCTTCTCTTAGCATCTGACTGACTATTTGTCTCTGGTGTTCATCAAGGTGAGTCAAATCCACAGGAGGATCCCACTGCTCATGCACAGGGGGGCTTTCACTGGAGATCTGGGCGTTGACATGGTGGATTGATGCAGCAGGTTTTTGGTCTGTTTTAAATATGTTTGCAGGATATACTGATCTGACTGACTGTACAGTTCCAATAATAGTTCTTGCTGCCATCGTAATGTCATGATTTGTTGTGTTTTGCACACTAACAATAATTCTTGGGACTGTATCTGCCTTCACGGACACAAGAGTATCACAAAACTCTAATCCTTCAGGCCATTGTGGGTTCTCATTTGGCTCAAAAACCAGAGTTTTATCCTCTTTGAAAAATGGAGCCTGTACTCGACACTCGAGTTGAATGGAGTTACGTTTAGGCACAATAACTCTCTCATTTGCTGTTCTTACGTTATAGTCACATGTCTGTCCTACACTCACAGCATTAATAAAGGCTTTTGCTTTGTTTTTTCGAAGATGAGGAAAGGCAATTTTTACTGCCTGTACAAGCTTCTCTTTATCCCCATGTCTTTTCTGGCCTGGCTGACTGGCTATCACAAGGTGCTCAATGACATTAAAGCCAATAATGGGACACTGCTGTTGGTTACCTTTTAGCACTAGCATGGGTATTAGCAACTCGGTATCACTTGCAGTAAGTTTAAAGGACACTTCAAGCCAACCAACATATGGCATTTCTGTACCATTGGCCGCTTCAATTTGTAAAGAGTCTATAGGGTCAATTAGCTCTGCTACATCTCTTAGCGGTACATCAGTTAGATGGCTTTCTTTCCATACCTCATCTATAGCACAAATTTGTGAGCCTGTATCCCAGAGGGCCTGAGTTTTCTGTTCGTGTAGGAAACACCTGATGAGGCACTTTTTCCCTACTAACTCTCTCACAGTAGCTGTTTTTTCTTTTGCAATATTTTGTTTGTGCTTGGATCTGTCATGTGACTGTGTCGCTTTCTTAATACCTGAACATGTGTATGTCTTACAATGCCTTTTGTGTGCAGGCCAATGGTTCTCCTGACATTCTTTAGAACAATACAGTGTAATTTTGCAAGTTGAACAGTATTGTAGTTCCCTACTCTTTTTCTCTTCATTGCAATTTGCACAAGATTGGGACTTATCTGTGTGGCCGGTTGCTGCATGTCCCATGGGAGCAACCCCTCTTAGTTTAAAGGGCTCCGCCTAGTGGGTCCCTCTACCCTCTGTGCCTTACAACCTGCTCTGAAATGTTCACTGCTTCCACACCTAAAGCAATGCTGACAGTACTCTTCGCCTGCATGAGTACAGGAAACACACCTAGGTCGGGGGCGTGGTGCTGGGTAGTATCGCTGCGGTGCATACCCTTGTTGAAACTGAGCCGTTTCTCTTACTCGTGCCGGGTGGAATGCCGGTCGGTACTCCTGCACTGCTGCTGGTGGCTGCTGGTGGTACACGCTGTTGGCATTGAATTCAGCCCTATAGGGAGAGGGTTGTTGGGGTGAAAACACAGGATAAGGGGCGGAAATATTAGCTGGTTCTCTGCTTGGTGAGGGATGCTGTGGGGGTGCAGATGTGGCCGTTTGGATCGTTTCTCTGATTTGGGAGACCTCAGCTCTCAGGGCTTGCAACAGCACCATGTCAGAGCGCATTCCTTTGATTTCTGACAGCAGATCAGTGGGCAGAGTAACTGTGTTTTGCTGGCTGGTGCTTTTCATTTCCACCGGAACTTCAGTGGACTTGACTGTATTCACATTTGTTACTCGTGATGGGGCAGCAAGTTTCTTTTTATCCTGTCTCTCTTTTTCATTGGTGTACGCAATGTTCACTTTCTCCAGCAGCAGCTCATCCGAAGTACTTATCTGCATGAGGAGAGGCTGCAGGTCACTTTTAATATTGTCATTCTGTAGACCAGTCAGGACAGTATGCATGAAGAGACTCTGGACTAGTGCTGGGTCATATTTTAGGTTTGACTCGGCTTCTTGAGAAGCAAACAGGATTTTCTGTCTCATGTCCATAGTTCTAATCAGGAAGTTTTGAGGCGTTTCTTTACTACTCTGAACCTCAGAGGTGAGTTGTTTGTATAACTCTGTGGCACCTTTCTCCTGGTAATGAGACCTGAGAATTCGGCGAAGGGCAGGCAGTGTAAGGTTTTCCTTCCCTTCAAGGTAACTCCGTAACTGCAGGCCTGGTGTGATGGCACGGATTACAGCATCAATGATCTCTGACTCTGGGTAGCCCTTACTAAAGCCATTTTCAATTTGTCTGGCCAGACTAGAAAATGTGAGCCTATCCTTTTGTCCTGGCTCGCCTATTTGGCCTGCGATCTTAAGATCTTTGCGCCACATAGAACTACTGGGGAGTACTTGGGCCAGATTTCTTTCTGGGGGGCTGAACCCGGCAGGGTGGTTCATGCTTGTGTTCATTAGGTCATGCATTGCATTTTCTTTTTCTTGTAATAACAACCTTAGTGCCTCTACCTCCTTCTGGAGATCTTCCATTTTGACACTGTCATGTACATTTGTTGTAATTTTGGCTTTGTCTATGATATCCTGCACATTAAGAAGTTCGGACATGCCTTCATCCTCTAGCTCGGCCATTTCTTCACGTTCATTATGCTCTGTGACATGCATAGACGTCGGAACTAGGGGTGCGGGAGCACCCCCTCCCGTCAGCCTACGTTAAAAAAATAAAAATAAAGATTCTGAATTTAAACTCAATTTGTCTGACTTACATGTATTTCTTAATACAGATCTTTTGATGTGATATGCACCCTGCCTGGCTCAATACAGCAGCCTGGCTGGCATGGCATAGCTGTTGCTATGCAGACTGCATCTGACAGCTCACTGTGACGTTGGCCTATGTGTACAAAAAAAAAAAAAAAGTAGCGGGAATTTTTTTTATGTTTGCTGTGTTCGCGGCTCGCATTTGTTTTTAGCATATGCATAGGCTACATGATTTGAGTTCAACTACGCCAGCTAGAACTAGCCTATGTCTCAAAAACGAATTTCAGATTTTTTTACAAATCCGCCCGACCCAGCTAAACGTCCGAGAGAGACACCTAGAGGCTGTGTGCCAGCAACCGGACAGCAGCAGCAGGCAGCCGAAGGGCCCGGCGGCCCTCGGCCTCGTCCTCCCTCCCCAGCGCCACCACCAGCACCCGGTGCTAGCCAAGAAGAGGCAATATCATGCAAACCACCACAGGATTACAATTTTCCTGCCAAGAAGTTGGGTGAGAACTTCACTCGTTCCTGCAAGGCCGCCTGGTTCAGAGAGTGGCCGTGGCTGGAATACATCGCGGTCAGTGATGGCATTGTGTGTGGTGTGTGCAGGTCAGCTGTCAAGCGCAAGTTGGTCGGGTCAGAACAAGCTGACAGTCCGTTTTTGAAAGATACGGGCTTTTCAAACTGGAGAAAAGCAAAGGAGAAAATCAGAGACCACGAGAAAACACGCATTCATTTAGATGCGACTCAAAGATTGGCTGCATTGAAAACTACGCCAATTAATGCGCTTTTGTCTGAGGCTGCTGCTAAAGAACAAATAACAGCCCGGAAAATGCTGGAGCTCGTTTTCAGCAGCGTGAGATTCCTGGGGCGCCAGGGACTCCCTCTGAGAGGAGCTGCAAATCGGGATGGGGTGTTGTGGCAGCTAGTGGTCAAGAGGGTACGCGCTGATCCTGACCTGCAAAACTGGATGAAGAGGAGGGACAATTGGATGTCGGGCAGCATCCAGAATGAAGTTCTGGAGCTGTTTGCCCATGACATCCAGAGGAAAATCGGAGCCAAAGCATCCGAAAGTCCTTTTTTCGGCTTAACTGCTGATGGGACCACCGACGTCAGTGGAAAAGAACAGTTCTCATGCAGTATACAATTTGCAGATGACAATCTTGAAGTCCAGAATTTCTTTCTGGGCTTTTACAACGCTCCAGACACAACCGCCGAGATGCTTTTTCTGTGCATTAAAGATGTCCTTGTTCGGCTAAATCTGCCGCTGGAGAAGCTGAAAGGCTACTGTTTTGATGGGGCCAGCAACATGTCAGGGAGGTTCAAGGGAGTGCAGGCAAGATTAAAGGAAACATGTCCTGACTCCTTGTTTGTCCACTGCGCAAACCACTCTCTGGATTTAGTGTTGCAAGAAGTGGCAAAAGAAGTGCGCCTTGTTGCCGATACACTGAACTTTGTTCGGGAAGTCACAGTTGTGATTAATGATTCAGCAAAGAGAAAAACGTTATACCAGTCTCTTTTTGGATGTGGAGAAGTGATCAACCTGCTTGCCCTGTGCCCAACTCGGTGGTGCGTCAGAGTTGTGGCACTGTCACGGTTGCTGGCATGCTATGGAGAGATGCTGCAGACATTTAGGACCTTGGAGAGTGACAGGATTGTCAAGGGGGAGACGCGTGCCAAAGTGGCAGGATTGCTCAAAAAGGGCACCACTACGCGCACAGTCTTTGGTTTGTTTGCCCGCGTTACCATGTTTACGCCATGTGAATCCGTGGCTCGGTCACTGCAAGGCACCAAAGTCACAGCCCTTGGATCAATGGAAGCTGCCAAACTTCTTTGCCAGCGACTGAACACACTCAGACAAGATGACACCTTCGCTGACCTTGTGGCCAAGACCAAACAATACACAGAGCGCTACAACTTGAAGCCTCCTCATCCAGTGCGCACCAGCAAGACCCCAGCGCGTTTTCGCCATACAGCGGAGGAGGAGGAACGGGAGTTGGAGAACGAGGGTAAATAAATAGGCCTAAATAAATAAATAAATAATGCCAACAGTATTTTAAAATTAATCATAAAGCTCATCGGTCTGTAATGTTGAAAGAATGCAACAAATACGCACACAGAGCGTGCTCTCCAGCATTTGTGGACAGATTTGATCTATCCATAGAAAACGATATCATAGTTCATAATAATGTACTACATCCATGTACGCTTATTTGCGAAATTAGCCTGCAATTAATAATTCATTACAACGGTATCAACTGACTAAATAACGTATAGGCCTACTTTCATAACAAACCATATTCATAATTTGAATTTAAATTGAAAATTTAAGGTTGACCCACCCAGCTTAAATAGGCAGCCCATATGGAAACTATTTGTTGGTTGTTGTTTAACTGTTATATTTAACTATTAAAGAATATCCAAGCCTGTGGAAGAGGGAATTGTTTGAGGCCCTGGACTTGGTGCGCACAGAGGTGGAGCGGCGCTTTGACCAGGAAGGACTCCGCGTAGCTGCAGGGCGAGAGCAGGCAGTTCTACAGGCGGCCCAAGGGAAACGAGTGGATGTGGGTTCCCTGGAACTGACTTCCTTTTCAAGAGAGCAGCTAAGCCTTGAGCTGGACATCCTGAGCGACGTGTGTAGGGGGCGAGAAGTGAAAACCATTCAGGATGTATTGGCCATTCTGCACACCTTGCAGCCCCAATCCCGCTCCATGCTGTCGGAAGCGGAGAGGCTCATAAAGCTCTGTCTGGCTCTGCCCATTTCTGTCGCGGCATCCGAGCGCTCGTTCTCGGCGTTGCGCAGGTTGAAAACGTGGCTGCGCAATACTATTAAGCAGGAGAGACTCACTCATTTGGCCATTATGAATGCGCATAGCGACCTTCTCGATGAATGCGATGTCTCGACCCTGCTTAAAGAATTTATCAGCAGAACAACGGAGAGAAGGTCTACTTTTGGAACAGTTTAAAAGCCCTTACGAGCGCAAAGTAAACCGTTATTTTTCTGAATATTCCATTAGGCCTATGTTCGTAAAGGCTGTATTATTCTGTTGATTTTCTGAATGCTGTAGGCCTATGTTATCGCCTATTAGGCTACAGTATGTTCCTTAATAAAGGCTTGATTAATTGATTAATTCATTTTGTTTCATACATTTTCGTAACAATTAAGATGCTGCGTGTGTTTATGTAGCCTATATCTGTTATGTATAGGCCTAGGCTATTAGGCCTACGTGTCGAGTTCGTTAATCATTGATAGTGTGAGTTTCCCCCCCGACCCTCCCAGCAAAAATCCCGCACCCCCCCCCCAGAAAATAGTTCCGACGTCCCTGGTGACATGAGAAATTAATTGACTGCGAGATTTACCAGTCACATGCACATTATCCGGTCCTGAAATCTCCAGTTCATTGCACACTTTAATCAGTTGTTCTACAGTCAGTGTATACAATGCACCTGTAATGTCCAGCTGCAGCTTCTCCAATTCAGCCTCCATTGTATCAGAGAAGTGGGCAGAAATAGCAAATGAGGGTTTATCTTACTTAATTAGGTTTTTTTGCTGCTCCCTAGTGGTGACTTTTCACACTTCAGGATGCAGGTTACCAACGTTGTCTGAAAACGACCTCGACTGCCTTTCCAAGCTCCTTTCTCCGATGACTGGGTTGTTTAAGGGGATGATTGATCAGAGGATTCCACTAACAACTCAGGGATGGTCCTCAAATCAAATCTCCCAGCAGCGCCTCCAAATGTTATGCCCCTAATATGGGGAAAATATAAGACAAAGGAAACAGAGACGATGTTAGCTTGCTTCAAGTCTTATGTATTATGCCCGCCAACAACATGGTACACATAGCACGCTGTATAATACAGAACATGGATTCTT
Source organism: Notothenia rossii (assembly GCF_949606895.1). Taxonomy (NCBI): domain Eukaryota; kingdom Metazoa; phylum Chordata; class Actinopteri; order Perciformes; family Nototheniidae; genus Notothenia; species Notothenia rossii. The sequence goes on from NW_027639797.1 coordinate 130,956, forward strand.
GATATAAAACAACCACTAACAATGCGCGTACTGCAAACATACATCCAATTTAACACACAAGATGTCACTTTTTAAATGCACAGTACAAACATACATATCCAAATTAACAACCAAACTCCCCTTCTTGGAGCTAAACTACACTATCATAGCTAGCTGCGCTAGCATAGCTAACGGCGCTCGCAAAGCTAGCATACACAGCTACAACAATTACAGAACCTAGAGAAACCCTCCAAAAATACCTCTAACAACTATCACTATTCACATTAATATTATACACAGTCAGTCTACATATATAACGTTTCTCACGGATGAACTCACCTAATATGGGGAAAATATAAGACAAAGGAAACAGAGACGATGTTAGCTTGCTTCAAGTCTTATGTATTATGCACCCGCGGCAAGCAACACGCGCCCTCTGCTGGACAGACCCGGAAGGTCATCAACCATGACTTATATCTATTACATATAGATGTTGCAACTAGAACTTTAGCAATTGCCTGTAACTATGGTCATGCTAATAAAGCTATTGAATTGAATTGAGAGAGAAAGAGAAGTGACAACATGTGAAGAGGGACACAGTAATGACAGGAGAGTAGTGTGCATTAGACATGCTCAAGAACAAATATAGAGAAGATATTCAAGGAGAGAGAGACAAAACACAGATTCAACGGTAAACATGATGTATCTTTCTATTTATTTAGCTAACCACTATTTAGACTATGTGTTTTTGATTGACTTGATTAAATGGATATACTACATCAATGTATGTCTTTTCAGGCTGCCATGTTTTGTCCTTTCTGTGGCCAACATCTGGGGACAGTTCAAGTGTTCTGTGGCTCCTGTGGCAAACATGTACAGTTTTTGGCAGAAGTTGAACACAACAGTAAGTTCACTTTTTTTTTTATTGTATCTGTTTCAAATGCAAGAAATAAGGATTCAACACACTACTCTGTTTAGAACACTAATTGGCAGATGCATACACTAGTTATCAGCATGAAGGACACATTTTTTCATTGTCTGTTTATGTGAAATATGTAGAAGCCATCATTAAATTGTAGACCAATGCATGATTAAATACACAAAACATGTGTATTATATTATACATTCATAATTGTGTATTAGTTCTATCTTTATAGAGAACATTATAGATTTAGAATCAGATTTTGAGACAGTGAGCGGCTGGGAAAGTCACACCGCCATGGGGCACAAACAGTTCCTGACGTGATGTTTTCTTCGCATTCTCAGGCATTCCATAAGGAGGGTCAGGAACTCACGCTTGGGACCACCAGTGTCCTCTCCATCCTCAGTTTGTCCCTCATCATCAGTGAACTTAACTGACATCTCATGAGAGGAGTCGAATGAGGCACCTTTTAAGCCGCGGATTGCTCCATCCCACACATTGGCTCTATTAATATTGAACCTGCTGCAAGATGTATTTCTTATTTTTGCAGAGAGTTCTGCAACAATGTGTGCCGCCATCAGGTATTCTGTTCTGGGAAAGAAAAAGTGATGTATTGTAATATTAAATGATGAAGCTAGTAATAAGATTTACAGTGTAGAATCGAACGATTAAGTGGTAATAGTAACAATTAATACCGTTGCTCCATTTTGTCTTCTGGCTCAGACTGGCTATCAATAATGATAAGTGCATACACATTTGTGTAGTTGCTGCAGTGAGAGTTGAATAATTATTTTCAAATACATAATATATGCATGACAGTCATATTTACAAAAGGATGTCGATCCTCTTCCTGTTTTTCCAATACATTGGGTTCTAAACTGACTACAGCACTTTTGTCATACTCCTGCACAATCCTTGTAAACATTTGAAATGGATGCAACAAACAATATCTGATCTTTGAAAAATATTTGTGGCTGTTTTTTGTATTGTCTTCACTAAGATGTTGTGGGTGTCATTTGGAAATGTATGAAAGTATAATTTTTCTGCTTCCTGGCAATGTTACCCACTGTGATTGGAGGCTATACAAACAAAAAAATGTAAAAATAAAGATACACACCACACAACTGTGTCACGATGCAACTGTCAACATCGTTTACCTATAGAAGTTGTTCTGACCCGGGGCAGACTGGACCTTTTTTTCCCTGGCCACATCAACCAGCTCTGACTGGGGGATCCCAAGGCGCTCCCAGGCAAGCGAAGAGATATAATCCCTCCACCTGGTCCTAGGTCTACCCCTTGGTCTCTTCCCAGCTGGACGTGCCTGGAACACCTCCCTAGGGAGGCACCCAGGTGGCATACATTGGCCACACAAGGGTGCAGATGAGCACAAACCCACTGAGGACCTACACTATGCATCTCTTCCTGTCTCTCCAGCATTCGTTCCAAATGACTACTCAGCTCCAACTCCTCATACTCCTGATCTTGCTCAGTATCTCGTGAGTTCTTGGCTCTTGATGATCGTCCAGAAAATTACTGGGCATGGAAATCATCATTCCAAGCAGTTACAAGGGAGCTGTATCCGTCTGACCACGAAGAGTTCAACCTCCTTGTCAAATGGCTTGGGCCGGAGTCAGCAGCACATGCAAAGCGGATAAGGTCAGTGCACGTTCATAACCCCACAGCAGGTGTCAGTATGATATGGCGGCGCTTAGAGGAATGTTATGGATGCCTAGAGGTGATCGAAAATGCCCTTCTAAAACGAATAGAGACATTTCCAACCACCTCAAACAAAGACATCCACCAGCTCAGAGAGTTGGGTGACTTGCTACTGGAGATAGATGCCGCTAAATCTGGTGGATTCCTGCCTGGCCTAGCACATTTGGACACTGCAAGAGGCGTTAATCCAATAGTGGAAAAGCTTCCTTACAGCCTACGAGAGCGCTGGGTAACGCAAGGCTCCAGGTATAAGGAAGATTATCTTGTGCCTTTCCCACCTTTCAGCTTCTTTGTGAAATGTGTATGTGCCCAGGCAAAGATCAGAAATGATCCAAGTTTTGCATTCAGTCTCTCCTCTTCCCAAAGTGACATTAGAACACCTAAATACACTCTGAGAACAGCTGTTTCAGTTAGGAAAACTGAAGTGACTTATTCTGCCTCACAGTCTAGCTCAGCTATCAAGACAGAGGAACCAGACAAACAATGCCCAGTGCATAACAAGCCTCATCCACTGTCAAAATGCCGTTGGTTTCGAGGAGGACACCTTGATGAGAGAATAACCTATTTAAATGAGAAATCCATCTGCTTTCGATGTTGTGAATCCACAAAGCATATTGCCAAAGATTGCGAGGCAAAACTTAAATGCAAGGAGTGCGAAAGTGACAAACACACCTCAGCCATGCATCCTGGTCCAGCTCCTTGGTCGTTTGGTATGTTCAGACCTGAGAATGAGCAAAGCGGCGAGTCTGGAGGACAAAGGCCACCTGAAGTAACTTCCATGTGTACAGTCAAATCTGCTGTGGTGCTCCCAAGCCCAGATCGTGCTCGAAAATCTGCTTGGTGAATGTATACCAGGCCAGGCCCGGACTGGCCATCGGGAGGACCGGGAGGTTTCCCGATGGCCTGGCCTGCTAAGTGGCCTGCTGGCCTGAGGATTTTTTTATTTTTATGTATGTATGTATTGTGAACGCAACGCTGCGCAAATGTGGGTCTGACTCTGCCTCACAGAGGGTGACTGGCTGTCTACATGATTTGGCCTGGCCACTTTCATACAGATCATACTAATGCCCTCGATTGGTCTCTGTGTGTCATTCAAGCTCGCTCGCGAGAGAGAAAGCGCGCGCACCGGTTACGTGTATTGTTGTTGTTAGCATCTGGTGCTAGCTAGCTGCGCTAACGGATATAATGAGCTGTCAACAAGGTGGAGGAGAGTCCTCTCCTGTCAGACTGAGAGACTGATAACTACAGCTCAGGTGAGGTAAAGGACTCTCTGAGTGTTTAGATAGTTAACTTAGTCTAAGTTTTCAGTGGGTCTCAAACGGTTTTGTCACCATTTATGTAAACACATATTTCCATTTGAGGGGGGAGTGATTAGTAAAATATGCATGAATAATACAAAAAAATGTTTAACTAGGTGACAAAAAGGTAAGATAACATTTAAAAACTTGTTGAGAGCTCAAACTAGTCTTTTCTGCTGCCTCAAAGAAGAGAAGGGAGGAGAGGGAGACAGGTGAGGCTGATTCAGGAGCCCAGACACACTCACATCTATAAATGAACCAAAAACAAATAAATAAACAAGTTTTAATGTTTTTTCATATTGGATATGGTATGTTATTGGTTATGGCCATGTTCTTATGATTTTCCGATTATTTAAATGTATACAGTTCTGTTTCATATGGGTGTAGTCTCTTTATTTCCCCCTCAAAGTGTACCAGATTGATGCATTTAAGTCCAACATTTAAAAACAAAAATCTCACCAGCATGCCCCCGGACCCCCCTAGAGGATTTGAGGTCCACCTCCACTTAAAATATGTTCATTTATTTTAAATAGTAACCCATGTCCATATGTTTATTCTGGGGTAGTAGATTTAAAGTTTAGGGCTATCACTATGGGCAGCAACGCTGTAAATATTGACAAATAAATCCAGGAAAATGGTACAAAAGAAAACTGGTAGTGGCCTGGCTGGGTGTATAATTCCCGGCCTGACTTATTGTCCCAGTCCGGCCCTGTACCAGGCTGATTATCCCAACAAGTCATACAGAGTGTATGCAGTGCTGGATGATCAAAGTAATCTATCGTTAGCAAAATCACAATTCTTTGATCTGTTTGGCTTGAATGGCAATGCATCTCCCTATACTCTAACAACATGCTCAGGCAAAGTAGAGACAGCAGGAAGAAAAGCATGCAACATTATAGTGGAGTCACTTGATGGGAAAACTAAAACAACACTCCCTCCTCTGTTGAAATGTAACAACTTGCCTGACGACAGGTCAGAGATTCCCACCCCGGAGATCACACAGTATTTTCCACACCTCAGGCAAGTGACTGATAAGATTCCTCCCATCGACACCAATGCTCCTATTCTCCTTCTGCTCGGAAGAGACATTCTGCGTCTACATAAGGTGCGTGAACAGTGTAACGGGCCTCGTGACACACCCTACGCCCAGCGCCTTGACCTTGGCTGGGTCATAGTTGGAGAAATATGCCTGGATGGGACTCACAATTCAAACAATGTCAACTTCTACAAGACCCATGGACGCCCATCCTTTCTTAAGCCGTGTACGAACAGCATTCAGGTGAGGGAGAGGTTAAATGGTCCAGCCAAGCATCATCTTCCAGCCCCATCTCACAGCCTGGAATATGTCCTTAATGGAAGTTTAGATTGTATAGGAGAAAGTGTGTTTCAAAAAACACCTGAAGACGACAAACCAGCCCTGTCTCTGGATGACAAGGTCTTTCTCCGAACCATGGAAAACGAGGTGTATATGGATGATGAAAACCACTGGGTGGCACCACTGCTCTTTCGCTTCCCCCGCAACCCCTTTCCTAATAACATACTATTGCAGGGTCTCTCCTCTCTCCAGCGCTCATTCAGAAGGAGACCAGACATGAAAGAGCATTTATTTGACTTCATGCAGAAGGGCATTGACAACCACCAAGCCGAGCCAGCTCCACAACTGCAGCATGGACAAGAGTGCTTGTATTTGCCTACTTTCGCAGGGCTCGACAGTAACGGTTGCCAGGTTGCCATCAGTGTTGGGTGTAACGCGTTACAAAAGTAAGGGAGTTACAGTAATATATTACATTTTGCTGTAACGAAGTAATCTAACGCATTACTAATGAAATTTGGGTAATATATTACCCGTTACAATGCTCAGTAACGCAGTTACAACACATTTTAACACGAAATGAAATGGTGTTTTGTTGAATGTACTAACATAGCGAGACATTCCGACACCAGAAAAATTGTGCGGGTAGATTAGTAAACCTGGTGTGTTTACCCTTCAGGCTTCGCGTCGGGATCTCCGGGGCAGTTGAATGTTATGCACCCTCTATTCAAAAAAGAGAACAGAGCGAAAAATACAAACAACAAATTGTGTCAGGTGCGCGTGATCTGCTCCGCTGCGCGTGCATCATTTCAAAAGTGCTTCCACAGCAGTGACACACATCTGTGGATAATCAAATATGAAAATGGTTAAAGCAACCATCACTAAACGCCAGCAACACTGCATCTACTGCAGACAGTAGCAACAGGTCAGATGGGGACATCGCGTTACCCTCCGTTGTGGACACTAGCTTACTCCAGCCTGACTCGCCGCCCTCGCCCTCAGAGCAGCAGTCTTCGTCGCCCGAAACTACGCCGCCCCTCTGCGGCCCGCAGGTGCCAGGATACCACGGCAAAACAGAGCCTGCCCAGGTATGTCTAAACAAGTACCTGCCTGTACAGTGGGGTTAGGCGGTCATTTTGCAGCTCGTGGTATACAAATAGACAATGGAATATTCACGTGAAAATAGTGCCATATTCTGCCATGCCTGTATAAATGTTGGATCAAAAATAATGCATACAATAGCACAGATGCCTTCACCACGAATGGCTACAAAAATATCTCATATCCCAAGCTTATCAACGAGCTAATCTTGCAGCTGAAATGTTCTCCAGGTCCCAAATTCAGTTTTTAAGCACAGTAAATATTTTCTTCCCAGGGATGGGACCAAGGACATGATGTAGTACATGGTTTTAATAATACTTTTGCTTTTCAATGTTTTCCATTTCAAACCATGAGCTGGTTCAAATAATATTTGCCTTGATTTACATTATGTTCTCATTTGTTTTATCAGTACAGTTTTGAAGCTTTTGTGCTTTTCTTTGCCATAGCCCACTTTGGACTATATGAAATATTTCAGGATTGCACTTTTAACTCACTTGAAATGTTCTCACTTGCTTGGTTTCAAAACATAACAAATGCCATAATCTGTTCATTGGGGACCATCAATGCTATTTTTCATTGCTGTTGCCGGCCACTATTGCTCATGTAAACCTACTACTGCTGCGCCCCCTGTAATCTCAGATGCACCCTGAGTCATTTTGTTCTGGAACCGGGCCTGTACATGGCCATATACTAAACAAACTACAGAGCCCATTCCGTGTCCTGTTATGGTTTACTTCCTCTCTGCCTTCTTCTGGTGATTTATCTGACGTCCAGCGCTCCGTCTTTTAACCTCTTTTCCTTTCTCTTTCTTGATCCTCCTTAGAAATCTTCATTATAGTCCTTGACAGTGGCCTGCACTGGTGTATTAACAACGTGTCACATGTTAAGAATTTACAATCAGAATCGAGTATTCAACTCAGCTGTGTAATAAAAGTTGTTAGTAGCCTTAAGGACCTACAGTTGTTATGCTATACCATATTGCCCTTCACTGGATGTACAATAACTACATTTTAGCATTTAAAATACCTAGCCATTCTTTTGCGGTTATTTTGGTGAAAGTAACTAAAAAGTAACTAAAGTAGTGTAACTCATTACATTTCAGAGACAGTAATATTGTAATGTAACTTATGACTTTCAAAAGAGAGTAATAAGTCATATGTAATATATTACATTTTGGAAGTAACTTGCCCAACACTGGTTGCCATTGGCAACCATTCAGAAAAAATGTCAACCACTTCTTGGCCTTTGGTTGCCATCAGTGGCAACCATAGGTGGCAACCAGTTTTTAACATAAATAAATAAGGACAGCAAACAGCTAAATGTGCACCCCAAAATAGATAAATGTTAATTATTTGTTTTATAGAGTGATATTTAATTATTGTTGTGACCAGTCGGAACCTGATACTTAAGTTGCACGTGCATTGGTGTGATTACGGTGCCAGAAAGCGATGCACGTTTACAGGGGCGCTGCCAGGGATTTTGGGCCCCATGAAAAGATATCACATTGGGCCCCACCACCAGACCCAGGCCACGCCAACCAAGCACAATTGTTGTAACCACACCTCCAGAACCCAACCCACTCATTTATGCTTTAAATAACTCTACCTGTACAGGCTTGCCTCTATCTTGTAGTCCAATACTAACCGCACAATACTTACTGACACTGAGCTGTGAACATATAACACTGGGCAGACGTGCAACATTCTACAGTAGAATTCACTATTTGATATAACAGGGTATATGCAGAAATCCTAAGGTCAAATTTAATACCTTTTAAGACCTTTTTTAAGACCCTTTCCATACATTTTAAGACCTCATCGCAACTTTGAGTTCTAACCGGTTACACACTTTACCTCACATTTACTATATTGATTGTAAGATAGCACAACTAAACAGAGTGCAGACAGACTACTGAAGCCTCCTCTCCACATGAACTTCTACCTCTGTGAAGGTCAGGTTTAATGCAGTATGCTGCTTTGTTGCTTCTGTAGACTGTGCTCTTTCATTCCAGTAAAACTCCTCAGAAACCATTAGAAACCAGTATTTGACCAATAAACAAAACAATTGACAAAACTTTGAACTATGAAATATATTAAACTTTGGTGAGCTTCAGCGGGGTAATGCCATATAGGAGCTCCCTCACAAATACCCAGGGGTTCAATTGGGCTGGGGCTGTCCGGGGCTAAGCCCTGGCACATAGGACGATGCTCTGACGTCATCACCCTCACACATTTGTCACATGTTTACAAAAAACGATATATGTTAAGACTTTTCTCGTTCTTAATATAGACTATATTTAGGGTCGATATGTGTTGACTTTACTTTAAAATAGCAGATCTCTGTGACCGGATATAGTTTGGCTTAGACCCCGGCCCCACGAGGACGCATACGGTAAAACGCATACGCAAACGCAAAAAAGTCTTCCGTTCACACGCATTCAATTCATTAACGTGTCCATTCACACTAGACCGCTGGAAATGCTGGAAACGCTGTAGTACATATGCCAGGCCTGTAAGTGGCGCTGCTGCCGCCACAAAATACACCAAAAGCAGCGAAGAAGACCCCGGAGCATGGTTGCCATGGTTGCCCTTTTGTTTATTCTCCGCGGTGGACGGCATGTTCTCCTGCTGTATATCTCTCAGGTAGTCCACCAGCAGATGAAAAACCACCACCTCTCCGCCTCTTCCAAGGAACGAGGGGACCGTGCGGCAGAATTTCCGTTAAAAAAAAATTCCGCGGGCCAACATGTCCGTTAAAGTTTAAATCTTCCGTACAAAATTAGAAAAGTGCCGATCAAAGGTCTTCTTTGTTAATTATTGAGCTTTAAAACAAATTGATAACGACTCTGTTCTGCAGCCAAGCAGCAGCAGGAGACGTGGGGAGAGGGAGGCGGGCTATTTCATCGTTATCAGAAAATGATCATATAGGGCAGGGGTCGCCAACCTTTTTGATATGAAGTGCCATTTAAAAAGAAAATTGTTATCAGTGTGCCAACGATTGAGAATTATCAACGGGGGGGGGAGCCTCGCTTTGGGGAAGCAGTGTGTGGACCTGTCAGCGCAACTTACATGATGCCGAATTTAACAAACACATTTAAATAATTGGTTTAAACGGCATAATAATAAGGACGATCGTGCGTTCTGTGATTCTCCAGAGCACACATGTTATGATATTAGGGTCATGCAGAGTGAGGTGAGATCGCTGTCCCTTTAAGAGAGAGAGGGAGAGAGAGAGAGAGAGAGAGAGAGAGAGAGAGAGGGAGAGAGAGAGAGAGGTGTGGCTTGTGCATGTGTGGATGGTAGAGCGAAAGTGAGGGAACGTGTGAATGTTTCCGGAAGTGAAACGAGGCAACAGAAAAACTGAGGTCTGTGATGTATTTTGTGAAACGGAAGAACAACTAAATAAATGCAACGGCCTCCCAAGAAGAGCTCGCCTCTCTCCAGTCATTTAAGCTAAAGTGGGTTATTGAACCTGAAGCTTGTTGCTTCTGCCCTCCTCGACTACGGTCTGGGAGCCGATAGGAAAGTTCAACACACAGATGGCCAGTCCGCCCCTTTGTAGCATATTATTTCGATGAGAGATGAGAAGATCGCCACTGGGCTTTCAATTAAAAAAAAAAACTGCGGCATTTGTACAGCTCCTCCTTATGGGTAGTGCAATTAGTGAAGTGCTTTCCTCCGTGGTGAAACGATCAGCACTGCACCACGGAGGAAAGCGGCAGAAAGTCACCTGGAGATAAAGAGAGCGGGGTTGCGTTGCGTGCATGGCTTCCTTCTGCAGGTAAAGGGGAGACGCGCTCTGGCGGCGTTCTCGTTCAGGATCCGAAAATACAATTTAAAGATTTTGCACACTTATTCCACTTATTCCTAGTGTGCCACTGGTTACGGTGCCAGGGGTTGCCGACCCCTGATATAGGGCTTACACACGGAGCCGTTGGACCCCCAGAGCGTTGCGTATGTCGGTCTACCCACCTTGGGACCCCCCCCCCCACAGAGCGGAGCAAGGCAACGAAACTTAAAATAAGAAGCGGCATTTTACGGTGCGCTATGCATGGGGCCGCCTTGAGGGGGTTCCCCGACATGTCGTTTCAGTAAATTAAAGGGTGTTTCATGTTGTCGTTGCTGTGGGACTTCTTAGTACCTTGGAAAATGCTGTTTAATACTTTTTAATAGCCTTAATTTTTGCTAAATTGATTTATCAACTTTTAATACTTTTTAAGACCCCGCGGACACCCTGTATAAGACTAACATTCCTGACAATAGATCTCACTAGTCATCTTTTATGGTGTACATGCCTTTTTAATAACATTTCTGAATGGAACATTCATAAATCTAAATAAATCTAACTTATACATGACCTCTTAAATAAAAATAAAGTGAACATTAACACCAATATTATCATTTATAAAATGCTATAACAAAAAAAAAAACATAAGCAGCAGAATTTTTTATTAAATAAAATACATACCAACTACAAAATAAGTGGGTATTAAAGTGTAAACGGACAACAAAACGGAAATGGAAGTGAAAAGGCCTGATGGTGGGGCTAAATTAGAGCCTATTACCTGTTCTCAGTCTTTTTCTCATCATGCGTCTTCTGTGTGATCCAATATCGCTACCATAGCCTTGCCCTTCAACAGTTATTGCGAGCCCTTGCTCAGCCGTAAACCCACCAACAGTCCAGCGCCTAGCCCTCTTACAGGCTAAGTCACTGATCAAGTCCTTGAAGTCCAGCCTTCTAGCCAACTGGCTTTCAATGGACAGCATGGCAAGACTGCAAAGCATTATGGGGGGACAGCGCTGTCCTGGCACCAGGGGGAGGGACAACTGATTTAGTATGAATAGCTGCTAAAAATGTACCTGCATTTATTAAATGTCAGCTAAAAGAGGAGTGAAATGAAAAACCTCTTCATTTTCTGTGAAGATATTAACAGTACTTAATGTCAGCAAAACATTACAATTATTATTTACAATGGACTAAGCTTAGCTAACAGACTAATTTCCACCATGGACCACCCACCTTTTCTTTTGAAAAACTGGGTGACATATTGTCGCCCTTTAGTCCCTCTCTCTTGTCTTTCTCTCCTTTCTTTTCTTTCTTGAAAGCCTGACTTTGTGAGTGGTTGAGACATGGCACACACGTAAGTACTAACATCCCTGCTCCTCACATGCTCTCAATCTTTGCCAGAAAGAGCGGTGCCGCACAGCATTTGGAGGCAGGACCAAACCATTACATGTAAATAGAGAGGGGTGTACAGAGGCTTTGGATAATTAACTTTTGGCAGAAAAAAAGTGAAATGAATCGTAAGTGTAGTGAGCACATTATCAATTTAACTTTATATTAATGTTAATTGTTGATGATTGATGAAAGGTTACTTAAAAAATTGTTCTTAATGTTCTAAAAATGTTTGGGGCCCCTGTCAGTCACGGGCCCTTAGAATCGTCCTAACCTTTCACCCCCTTACGGTGCCCCTGCACGTTTACTCGCGTGCGCGGTGCGCCGTGTGTTTGTTTTACAAAAAATGGCAAAGCAAATTAAGTTGTTTGACTGTGGGGTAAAAAGTTCGGCCAACCCGTCAACATCTCAAACGAATGATCAAAGTGATTCAACTGATAAAGCGCAAGGTGAACCCGAACGAAAGCAAAGACGAAATGTGTAAAGTCTTGGGAGGCGAAATATATATGTAGGCCTACATTCTGTTCCGTTGTGCATTCACTTCCGGTAAAAGTTCCTTCATAATAAGTGTCCCGATTTTATTACTGCCAAAATAAAAGCGCAAAACTAAACTTTACCATAGGAACATATTGGCATAAAAATATAATCACTTCTATAAAAACACATTTTAAATATAGTTAGACGTATAAAAGGTAATTTACAGCATTAATAATTAATATCTAGTTCTTAACTGTGAATGGTTTTCATTTATTTAACATTAGAAATGTATTAGTCTGGCCAATCCAAGACTTCAATCCTGAAGGGCCAATGGATCTATGGTGGGGGTCAGCACAAAGGTCAAGAAAACCCACATTTGAAAGGGAGACAACGGATGACCAAGAAACTAGTGACTTCCTCAATTCATTTTTGAGGGATCTGTGAAGAACATGACAACAGCTGCACTACTGGTATTTTGTATACCAGCAATTGAGGGTGGACAAGTTTACTACCACTTAAGTTTCAAATAATTGTGTTAATTACTTATTGTAAAGCATTTGAAAATTATTTTGTGTCACATGTTCCTTATTACGTTGATGTATAACTGTATAGTATCTTAAAGGACATGTCATGCTTTTCCGGTTATTACCCGTCCCCTTGTGTGTTATGAAGGTTTTTATGCATGTAAATGGTCTGCAGAATCAAAACCCTCAAAGTACACCCTGTAGCGAGTAAAACTCTAAAACAGAAAATACCTCCCCAAAACGCCTCGTTGGTGAAACATCATTGTCCATTATTTACTTCCTGGGTGCTGTGTCGTAGAAGCACTCAGTAGCCACGCCCAGAGCTTTGGCCGCACCCTCTGCCAGCCTAGCATACTGTATACTGTTGGAATCTCAGGTTCAGTTCAAAACTGTATCCAGTCAGTGGTTGACATTCCTTTTTAACACTGTTCCTTCAGATGTTCGAGCCGGTATTTTACTGTGTGCAAGGCATTTCACGGAGCATAACTTCACAAAACATGGAGCGATTCATACCCGATATGTACAGCGTAGGGCACTGAAGGACGATGCTGTTCCTACTTTGTTTGGACCAGCGGGATATTCGGGTACACAACCTGTAAGTATTCATTGTTGTTTGTGTATTTATGATGTTTAAAACAAACAAGGTATATTTACCACGACTGTGTAAATGGGTAAACGTTTTTCTGTCTGCTAAGCCATTGACACAGTGCTAACAGGGCTAACTAAGTTGCTAGCGTTTCCATATATCAACTCCAATGTCAGCAGATGCCTTAAATGTATCTCATAGCAGGAGAATGTCTGCATTCACACACAACATACTCATAGACAGTATACTCCGGGTGATTTACCGTCTGGTCAGTACATTATAGTTGGCGTTCCTGGCGTGTGAGCTACCGTTCATAGCGTGTATGCTACATAGCTCATACCTGCCAACCCTACCGATTTGGGCGGTAGTCTACCATTTTTGACATGTTTCTACCACCTACCGACTTAGCTGGCTTTCCCTACCGATTTTCAATCTTCCCAAACTATAACAAATAAAAATGACACTCCATAGACACTGGACTTGACTTTTGGCAGATACCGTTTGCAGCGTGTGATCACATCGTACAAACAGTCCTCTGTGTTTCTGAAAAAGAAACAACGTGCAGACCGGGGTAACGCTGCGGGAAAGGCAGCGTTACCCCCGACGAGGCATTTGAGTCCTGCAGGATTTCCCCATTAATATCAGTGTCTCGAAAACACATGTTGGCGACTGAATGACATCCAGTGTTTGGTATTTTCCGGAAGCATCCTACAGTGTCTCAATTGAAAGAGGACCACAAACATAAAATAGAATACAATTTGGAGATTTGGGGATATTTCTCCCATTCTTTCACTTTTTCTGACATTTTCAACACCAAACATGTCGTTAAGGTCTCTGTTTAGTGAACTATAGCAATCTGAAAGCCTGTACATGTCACACTTTATCAGTAGAAAAATGCAGGAAATTAATTTTTTAATGCAGTATGTTCTGATATATCACGCAACACAAAGATATTTCGCTCTGTGCAAACCTTTGAAAATATGTCATCAACATTGTGACGACTTCGTCACTATGGACTGACTGCTTTGGGCCGGCTGATATTGCACTTTATTAGCGTGATTGCACAGTACAGTTAACATTGCGTATTTGCACATAATTTATACTAATTATTGAAGTAGTATTTTTTTAACTGATTAAACCGTATTTATTGAAATGTCGTCTGGATGCTGGGATAAGGATGACAGCGGTTGAGGGTAATCAGGGTGCAAATAATATGTTGAATGTCTGTGGCTGATGATTGTGTGCACCTAGGGCCCTGGGTTGTCTCCTTCCCCCTCACCTGTGTTTAATTGCTCCCCCTCACCTGTGTTTAATTAGTCTGTCTATTTAAGTGCTGTTTCTTGTAGTGCTGAGAGGGTGTGTGTGTGAGATCTTGTGGCTGCAGGATGTGTTCACGGAGAACAGCAGGACTGAGGCTGTGAACTTTGTTCACATTGTTTTAATAAATGCCCACCACGGGTTATATTTTTGGACGTTCTGCCTCTGCCTCCTTGCTTGGTCGGGCCGCTCAACGTTCAGTCTCACAATTGGTGTCAGAAGTGGGATTCGACCAAGTGAGGAGGTAAAATTGACGAGAGGAAAGAAGAGGGACCAAAGAGAGGAACCGCGGCTGGGGGTGGCTATGCCTGGAACTGACCAGGGGGCCACAACTGCTGAAGCAGCAGGAGACGAGAGACAAGCAGCAGGAGACGAGAGACAAGCAGCAAGAGACGGGAGACGAGCGGGCCATTGGAGCGGCGTTTGCAGGCCGAGGAGGCACACCCGGACCCCCGAGGAGTCTACAGAACCTGGGTCGTGCTAGAGGCAGGCCAACGCCTTACAACAGGCCAAAACAGCTTCACAAATGGTGTCAGAAGTGGGATTCGACCAAGTGAGGAGGTGACAATGACGAGAGGAAAGAAGAGGGACCAAAGAGAGGAACCGCGGCTGGGGGTGGATAGGCCTGGAACTGACCAGGGGGCCACGGCTGCTGAGGCAGCAGGAGACGAGAGACAAGGAGGAGAAGCTAACGGACGAGCTACGGGACGATCTAACGGACCCCCGAGGAGTCGACAGAACCTGGGTTGAAATAGAGGCAGACCAACGCCTTACAACAGGACAAACAGCTTCCGGATAACGGCTTCACTGGCTTCAGCGGCCCCGCTGAAGGTGGCGGAGGAGGTGGCGTTGAAACCGGGTGGCTGACTGGTGGTCCCGAAACCGAGACTGTAAGACATGTGCTTCCTGGGGAGAGGAGGAAGGAAATGTGGCGACTTCGTCACTATGGACTGACGGCTTTGGGCCGGGTAATGTTGCACTTTATTAGCGTGATTGCACAGTACAGTTAACATTACGTATTTGCACATAATTTATACTAATTATTGAAGTGGTATTTTTTTAACTGATTAAACCGTATTTATTGAAATGTCGTCTGGATCCTGGGATAAGGATAACAGCGGTTGAGGGTAATCAGGGTGCAAATAATATGTTGAATGTCTGTGGCTGATGATTGTGTGCACCTGGGGCCCTGGGTTGTCTCCTTCCCCCTCACCTGTGTTTAATTGCTCCCCCTCACCTGTGTCTAATTAGTCTGTATATGTAAGTGCTGTTTCTTGTAGTGCTGAGAGGGTGTGTGTGTGAGATCTTGTGGCTGCAGGATGTGTTCACGGAGAACAGCAGGATTGAGGCTGTGAACTTTGTGCACATTGTTTTAATAAATGCCCACCCCGGGTTATATTTTTGGAAGTTCTGCCTCTGCCTCCTTGCTTGGTCGGGCCGCTCAACGGTCAGTCTCACAAACATGAAACAAGAATATGAACCTGGCTTTATCCAATGTTCACAAGAGTTCTACATCGAGACACATCCTTCATCTACAGCAGTTCCCAAAGTGTGGGGCGCGCCCCCCCTGGGGGACGCAGAGGCATGTCAGGGGGGGGCGCGAGAGACCAGGAGGAAAAATAGTTATTTAAAAAAAAAAAGATTACAAAAAGAAATAAATCAAAATTTGTAAAGTTATTGATTCGAAAATAATATGATACAGTACTATTACGTCTGGGTCTCTTTGTTTCATTAAAGCTCTGCTCTGTGTGTTTGTGGAATGAGCCATTTTGTGTGCGTGCACGAGCGAGAGAGAGAGCGCACCGGTACCGGAGATCGTAGTTGTTAGCTTCTGGTGCTAGCGAGCTACGCTAACGGATATAAAGAGTTTTTTCAACAACAAAGTGGAGGAGAGTCCTCTCCTGTCAGACTGAGAGGCTCAGTGAACTAAAGGACTCTCTGAGTGTTTAGATAGTTAACTTTAGTCTAAGTTATCTCAGTGGATCTCAAACGTTTTAGTCACCATTAATGTAAACAATTATTTCCGAGGCACACGTTTATATGATCATTATAGTTATAAGAGAATAAATTAAAAACAGGTATGAAATACTATTAAAAGGGTGATTTGTAAAATATCCATAGAAAAAAGTAAATCTGTTTACAGTTCTGTTTCATATGGGTGTTGAGAGATGTATCCATAGATCTCTTTTTTTTTGCTCTCAAAGTGCACAAGATTGATGCTTTTAACTTCAATATTTAAAAATAAATCTTCCCGGGTGAGCTTGCCCCCAGACCCCCCTATTTGAGGTCCACACACCACCTATAAAAATAGCACTTTACCCCTGCTTACACTATATGCCTCGAGCCTTCATTGTAACTGTCACAATGTGTATTTACGTGGGGATTGTTGCAGTAGAAATGTCCACTGTAGTGCCTGGTTCATTAATGGGAAACCCTAAATGTTTGAGCACCCTCTATGAAACGTCAAGCTACCCCGCACCACCCCAAAATAAATATCTGGCGCCGCCACTGAGCCTGACTATTTGTGTTGGGGGGGCCCGAATAGTTTTTTTCTCCAAAGGGGGGGCCCTGACAGAAAAGGTTTGGGAACCCCTGATCTACACTATCTCAACGGAAAGAGGACCAGAAACACATTAAAAATATAATAAAATGTGGAGACTTAGGGAAATGTATCTCCCATTCTTTTACTTTTCGGGCATTTTACAGACCAGACATGCCGTTGATGTCACTGTTTACCAAACTACCACTTTTTCTGAAAAATGCATAAAATGATGCAATATATGTTAAATACCGTAATTTTCGGACTATAAGCCGCGCCTTTTTCCCCATTTTTCGACCCTGTGGCTTATATAACGGTGCGGCTAATCTATGGATTTTTACAGCTAACGGCCACTAGGGGACCTCCTAAATCTATGGATTTTACAGGTTACAGTCCACCACCTTTAACTCTATGGGCTCTATGGCCGGTCCGCGCCCCCCACCTTTAAGCGGCGGGCTCTAGCAGGAAAAGCTGGAGGCCGGAAAAGAGTGAGACAGGTGGCGCGCAAAAGTAAAAGTGGAACCGAGAGTGGTACGAGAGACAGAACGAGAGCAAGACAGACAGACATTACGAGAGCGAGACAGTTTGTCCCCGTACCACTGGTTGAAAACCACTGCTGTAGATCACTGCCGGTACGTGCACTGGGAGTTTGAAAGTTGAAAAGTTTGTGTGTCTGAAACGCTATGTGATACAGTACAGTTTACACAGCACAGTACATGTTCTGTAGCTACTATTGCACCAAATGGTAACACTTGAATACGTTATGCAAATATGCAACTTGTTTGTTGAAATGTTAATAAATGGGAGCTTCCTCAAACAGCCATCTCTTTCCCGACAATCCCCTCTGTGCACGAACCCTTACATATGGTAATTAAACATTAAAACACCTGCGGCTTATAGTCCAGTGCAGCTTATATATGTACACATCATTCAATTTAGCTGCTGCGGCTTATATTCAGGTGCGCCTTATAGTCCGAAAATTACGGTACATGGTTTATACATGTAATTACTGGGGTTCCATTTGTTCTGATTACCTAATTTGGGCGTGCACATTTGCCGCGCGCAAACCTACCTCTTTTGGATTTGGAAAGGTTGGCATGTATGCATAGCTAAACAAGAAGGCTACCTAGAGCTAGACATGCTAGGGAAAACATTGTTTTCATGCCAGCTACAATGAATGACCGAACGTAGCAGACTACCCGTATAAGATTGCAATTGTAAACATGTTCTTGCTAGCCTAGACTAGCTGTTGTTCATAGTAGGCTGGCATATTACACTGAATAACTAGCAAACGTAGGTTAGCATATTAGCTTGCAAGCTAACTGTGTTGATTAGATAGATGGATTAGATAGATACACACTCCTACCACAATTACTACTAACAAATCTAAAACAACTAAGTTTCTCTAATATTTTGTGATTTGCATTTGATTTCGTCCTGCCAGATCAGGAATACTCCTGGCATATCAGGCGGACAACACACACACACGGGATGACCATTCTGATGCCTCGTCCTTAAAAGCCCCGGCATCAGCTTGCAAAGCTGCGATAGGCAAGATGCCGAAAACGCCTATAAGGGGAGGAATGGATGATATACAGTGTATATACTGTATGTATATTTACACATGTTCATTTTGTACATTTCTAAAAATAAAGTTTGATGGAAATACTTAGTAGCCTTTCTTCCCTGAATCATTTGCTCCTATAACCAGGGGTGCTCATAAGTAGGTAGCAGGTACGCATGCGCGGCAACAATCTGAAATGCGTACCGTCACTCGTGTCACAAAGCGCATTTGCGTACCGACATACTTGTGAAGCTTTTCCAGAAGGCGGTTAGATCACCGGACGACATAGTCGGTTTCCGTGTGCACAGACAGGGCTGCTGTTAACGTCGGTCTGTACAGCAGCACTGCGCTGATACAGAGGGCTTCATGGGAACTTTGAGGGGAGCCAGAAGTTGGAGTACCAAACACTGACTCCAGGTACTCATCTGAGTACCTCACTGAGAAAGTTGTGTGCACCCCTGCCTATAACATATCATTCATATATAGCAAACCATGATTTTATTTTTCATCAAACAGTAGTAGTTTATTACAGGTAAAAATAACTTACTCTTCTATAACAACAGTTGTAGTTACAGTTCGGTTAGTTAGCGTATAAAATATACGGCTGTGCCGACGCCTGATCTTCCGCTCAGAGCGATCCGAAAAAAGCACTGTTAGACATGGGCGGAGCCTCTCTGGTGGTTGACTAATCAGAACAGAGTGGCCGAGCTGACCAATCGGAGCACACTGGGCTCACAGGGAGGGGGGGGGCAAGAGCTCCAAAGAGCCGTTTAGGACAGAGAGTGAATACACATACTTTATAGAGATGCTGTATGCGAAACCAATGTGAGTTTGGAAAATTGCACAGTATTTTAGTATACCTCAACAATGGAATTATGATCAGTGGAAATGGCCATGACATGTGACCTTTAATTATTTAAAATATAAGGTGACTAAAAATGGCAACCGTATTTCAGTTTTGGCAACCAAAAGCTGATGCCTGGTTGCCAGCCTGGCAACCACTTTTAAAAGTTAGCGTTGAGCCCTGATTTGGTATTTACCACCCGCAAAAACCAGGGAAAATAAGAGTGGTTTTTGATTCCAGCTCTCAGTACAAAGGAGTGTCATTGAACGACGTTCTCCTCAGTGGACCCAACCTCAACAACACTCTAATTGGGGTACTGAGATTAAGAAGGGAGCAAATAGCCGTCACAGCTGACGTAGAACAGATGTTCTATTGTTTCAAGGTCAGACAGGACCATCGCAACTTCCTGCGGTTTGTGTGGCACAGAGACAACGACCCAGATAAGGAGATTGTTGACTTATGGATGACAGTGCATGTGTTTGGGAACAGTCCATCACCAGCATCAGCAACATACGGGCTGAGAAAGGCTGCAGAGCAAGGGGAAACTGAACATGGCACAGACTCAAAGGAGTTTGTATTCAGGAACTTTTATGTCGATGATGGACTAATTTCAGTGTCAAAAGAAGAGGAAGCCATTGATCTGCTACGGCGAAGCAAGAGCCTACTAGCTGAGTCCAATTTGAGGCTTCGCAAAATAGCTTCAAACAGTGCAAGGAGGCCTGGATCTGGATCTGGATTAATACTGATCAGAACCCAGAGGTATCACCCTCAGTGGGGGATGGATGATCCCCGCTAAATGTCTCTTAAAATTTACCGGAAGCACTCCACGGTTTCTGCGATGACAGCTTCTTCTGGTAGCAAGTTCCACTCTCTGATTGTTCTCGGAAACAAGGAGTATTTAAGAGTGTCACTAGTTGCGAAAATTCGTTTGAAGTTCCAAGAGTTGGCTTTGCGGGTTGCACTTCTTCTAACTGGCTCTAGGTACATTGATGCATCAATGGCTGAGATGTTATGGACAATCTTGAAGAAGATAACCAAACGAGCCAATCGCCGCCTTTCACTTAATTCCACCCAGTTCAACCGCTTGAGCATTTCTGTGACACTGCTGTCCCATTCATAATCTCCAAAAATGAATCTTGCACCTCTTCTTCTTACTGATTCCAGGGCATCATTGTCTTTATCAGTGTTGGGGTCCCAGACCGAGCTGGCGTACTCTAGTTTAGAACGTACTTGGGCCACAAAAGCTGCCTCCTTCAGTTTCTGGGGACAGCGTCGCAGGTTCCGGCGTAGGAAGCCGAGCGAACGGTTTGCCTGTGTTACAATTTGGCTAATGTGTTGGCCAAATTTCAGGTTGTTATGGATTTCTACCCCAAGATAAGGCTGGTGGGTCACCTCTTTTAACACCTGGCCACATAGAGTATAGTTTTTAATGTGCGGGTTTGTTGATCTGCTTGTTCGTCGGATGTAGCACTTACTAGTATTAAAGCACATTCCCCAAGTGTTAGCCCATTCCTGAAGTCTAGTCAGGTCACCCTGTAGGTCTTCTTGGTCACTTCCATTTTGAATAGGCCTGTAGAGCAGGCAGTCATCCGCAAATAACCGCACTGTATATGCTACATGTGATGGCAGGTCCTTAATGTAGCATAAGAAAAGCAATGGACCCAGCACAGTGCCTTGTGGGACACCAGAGTCAACGTGAACTGTACTTGATTTCACACCTTCTACGACTACTTTTTGTCTCCTTTGCATAAGAAACGTTGTGGTCCAATGAAGTATTGGGCCGGTTATACCCATGTGGGCCAGCTTTAGCAACAGGCGCTTATGTGAAACCGTGTCAAAAGCCTTTGAGAAATCAAGGATTGCCACATCGACTTGCAATTTCTGGTCATGATATTTTGCCAGGTCATGCATTGCGACTAGGAGTTGAGTTTCACACGAATGGTTTTGTCGAAATCCATGCTGGAACGGGGTAAGGACATTATGCCTTTCCAGGTGATTCAACAGGTGTTTGCAAATGATGTGTTCCAGGAGTTTACAACATACTACTGTCAGGGAAACTGGTCTGTAATTTGCGGCGGTGTGCCGGTCCCCTTTCTTGAATATAGGCGTAACATTTGCCTGCAGCCAGTCATCGGGTAGATTTCCTGTTTGCAGTGACTGCGTGAATACGCACTTGAGCAGTGGGCCTATTTGGGGGGCCAGCATTTTGAGTATACGATTGGGTAGACCATCTGGGCCGCTAGACTTGTTAATTTTAATATTTGCCAGTAGTTTGGTCACTCCTTCAGTCGTAATGATCAGGTCTTCTATCTGCGGGGCTGGATCTCCTGATAGAGAGGGCTGGCTGCCATCTTCCTTAGTAAATACAGATTTAAATTGTTTGTTGATGAGTTCAGTCTTTTCTTTGCTGCCACTGTAGAGGTCTTCACCCTCTCTAATAGGGGAGACTCCAATGTTGTCCGCTCCACACTCTTTGACATATTTCCAGAATAGTCTGGTATATTGTTTTCAGCAAGACTCTGGGTGAGTGTGTTTTCGATATAGTCCCAGTGTGCACTGCGAAGGTTATTTTGAACATGTTTCTTTTGGTTGCGGAAGTTTTCCCAATCACAAGTTTTGCCTGATCGCTTGGCTTTGTTGTATAACTTATTTTTCTTTTTTATTTGGAGTGAGTGAGCCAGGGCAGGTTGTGCCGTGTGGTAGTGAACTTGGTCGGGATATGCTTATCCATCTGTGAAAACAGTTCGTCTCTGAGCATATTCCAGTTGTCATTCACAGTTCGCTGGTTTTCTGTTCTAACAAATTCTGTGCTGAACACTTCCAGCTCAGTTTGGATGGCTTCCCAGTCTGCTAATGAAAATTTGTAAATTTTTCTCTGGGCTTTCTTTGTATATACAGGATGTATACTGGAGTCCATCATGACAGCACAGTGATCTGATATGCCTGGTATTGTTTGGACATTTTGCACGAGCATTTGATTTGAAGTGAATATCAATATGTTCTGTTTTCGAGTAGGCTCGAGTTGTACTTGTGTTAGTGAGTATTCTTTGACTATGTCTGAAGTCACCACCTAGAATTATTGTTTTTTCTGATGCGTTACCAGCAGTGTTGGGACTAACGCGTTACTGTAACGCCGTTATTTTTGGCAGTAACTAGTACTCTAACGCGTTATTTTTTTAACTCAGTTACCGTTACTACATGGTGCGTTACTCCGTTATTTTTTGTATATAGTCTCGGCTCCCAGACGTTGGTGAGCGGCGCCAACAGCGAGGCGAACAGAGATGAGAACTGTACTTAAGTACTTGAGTAAATGTACTTAGATACTTCCTGTGTCACATGCGGAGACGCTTTGTGGGCGTGTTTGTGTTTAGTTAGCCTACTAACAATACTATCATGGCGACGGCGGAGCACAAGTCGAGTTTCTTCGCATGGAGATATGCTCACTATTTTACTTTTCTCGAGCATAAAGAAAAGAATGTGTTAGTTAAGTGTAAGTTGTGTCTTGGCGGGTCAAAGATCCTATCTACTGCTCAAAACAGCAATTCCAATCTGTTAAAACATCTGCAAAAACAACATGCTGGGACGAAGCTATTAGTTAAGACCACAGACCCAGAGCCATCCGACGCCACCCCACCTCCACCTCCACCCAAGCAACAGCGGCTGGATTTCAACCGAGGGACTGCTAGTCAGGTGAAAGTGGATAAAGCCATTGCACGGTATGTTGTTGAACACGTGCAGGCTATTTCTACAGTGGAGTCACCCGCTTTCAGGGAGCTAGTAAGCATGATACCATGTCCGGGCGGCACACGGGACGCAAAACGTTTTCCAACTACCTGGAGAAAGAATATACCAAAATGGATAGCGAGCTAAAGAAAACATTTGAGGGGCCGGAATACATCTCGACCACCGCAGACATTTGGTCTGTCCACAACAGAAGCTTCCTCGGGATAACATCTCACTGGATAGACCCCACCACTTTACAACGCCAGAAAGCTGCGTTGGCCTGTAAAAGGATAAAGGGTAGGCACACGTACGATCTTATTGCTAGTGAGATTGACCACATTCACTCTTTGTATGGAGTGTCAACAAAAGTTACCTCCACGGTTACTGATAACGGCTCTAACTTTGTGAAAGCCTTTGCCATGTATCAACCGGAATCGCTCTCTGACGACGATAAATTGGCACTTTGAAACATATCTTTGTTTTTGTATAGACCACATTGCTTAGCAGAGTTCAGTGATGCAAATGCATGTCAAGTTGATCAACAGATTGTATTATTATCCAATGCAATAACAGTACTTAAATGAAGGCTATAAGGGCATTAATGGGAGCTTTTTTTTTTTGGGACCCCTTTTTTTAAGTAACTAAAACGTTACTTTTCACAGTAACGCATTACTTTTTGTTGCAAGTAATCAGTAAAGTAACTGAGTTACTTTTGAAATGAAGTAACTAGTAATGTAACTAGTTACTGGTTTTCAGTAACTAGCACAACACTGGTTACCAGGCAATAGGGAAATTGATTTCCGAAGCTCATCCAGTTTGGTGTGATGGTCACTTGGTGGTCTATAAAAGCTACCAATGTAAAATGTTTTGCTCGCTTGGGAAACCTTGACCGAGACCCACATGATTTCAATGTCTGTGTCTGTGGTTGCAATCCTTGTTGCTGTAAAGCCTTCCTTTATGCCGATGAAGACTCCACCTCCGTTTATATTGCGATCCTTCCTAAAGATAGTATAGTGTTTTGGGAATATTGCACCATTCTTTATGGTTTCATCTAGCCATGTCTCGTTCCCAATTATGCAATCTGGTTTGGTATCATCGATGAGAGCATGCAGGTTGGGGGTCTTGCCCTTTACACCACCACAGTTGATCAAGATTGTTCGCCATTGATTATGTCTGTTGGTTGTGGTCCCTACAATGTTGTCGGCTGAGTCATCCGCCGAGGTTGTGTTTATGGTTGACAGGCTTTCACTCATTTCTTGGTCACTGATTTCAGATTGTCAATATTACATTGTTATTGGTGGTTGCTGGGTGTCCGTTTTCTCTATATTGGGTTATGGGTTCAAGATCTATTCTTGCTTCCTTAGTTTGACTAGTCGCAGGTTCCAGGGTGGACCGCAAACTCGGAAGACGTAGTTTTTTGACTCATCGGCTGCTGTTTTTGCCTTGGCCTCCTCGACTTTATTCCTGATCAATCAATCAATCAATCAATGTTTATTTATATAGCCCAATATCACAAATGTTACATTTGTCTCAGTGGACTTCACAGTTTGTACAGAATATCAGTATGACAATACGACACCCTCTGTCCTTAGACCCTCACATCGTACAAGGAAAAACTTCCAGAGAAAACCCACAGTTTAAAGGGGAAAATGGGAGAAACTTCATGGAGAGCAACAGAGGAGGGATCCCTCTCCCAGGACGAACAGACGTGCAATAGATGCCGTGTGTAAATTGAAAAGATAATACATTTGCAACATAGGTAGTCCAAATGTTTGGAAATGCATGTGTGTATAATAGGAAGATGAATCCACGAGTATATCCATCCAGGACTTATGATCCAGGACCACAGCCACGACTCAAGATCCAGGACTCGCAATCCATGACACAGGACCGCAGGATCATCCATGACTCCGGATCCCGGCGTATATAGACACCAAAAAGAAAGAAATTTGTGGAAGCTGGGTTAATCGGAACATGAGAGTACACAGGTATAGACAGAGAGAAGGAAGAAGTAAGATGTCCCCCGACAAACTAAGCCTATATCAGCAAAACTAGGGGCTGAATCTAATCAGCCCTAACTATAAGCTTTATCAAAAAGGAAGGTCTTAAGCGCACTCTTAAAAACGGATAGGGTGTCTGCCGTCCGAACACAAACGGGAAGCTGATTCCACAAAAGTGGAGCTTGATAAGAAAAGGCTCTGGCTCCCATGAGTTCACGATCTTCCTTGTTGTAGTCATTTGAAATTCTTATTCTCTGATACTTGTTTTCACTGTTTTTTAGTTTCCTCACATTCTTGAATATTTTCTCTTTGTCATCCCTTTTGTTGAGGACAATTTTTAATGGTCTGTTCCGTTTGGGGCCCTGGGTAGCCTGTGTTCCTAGTCTGATAACCTGTTTGGTCCGAAGTTTCCCTATTTCAAAAATGTTTTCACAAAGACTGTCAAAGAACTCTATCGGGGTTTCTTCAGTACTTTCATCTGCTTGGTAAATGATCAGGTTGTTCTCTCTGGATTCACGATCACCTGTTTCCTTCAGCTGTTCATCTCTAGCTTCTTTCATTATTTTCTTAAAGTTTGATGGTGCAGATGTTTCACTTGCTTTGGTCATTTCTGCCCAGGTCTTCACTGTGTCTGCATATGAAATGTGTATCTGCTGCTTTGCGTCTGCCAGGAGACATTCTACTTTTTGGGACACTATTTTCGAAATCGCCTCGGCTGTTTTGTCTATCGACAGTTGGCTAAATAGTTCCTTGGTAGCTAACCTAGCAGCTTGAACTGCAGCAGGTTCACATGATAGGCAGTACCAATGTAATGAAGCAAATTTGTTTATGGCCTTATCCATGGCTGCCGGTATGTTCTGGCATTTGAAACAAGACCATTCGTCACACCATTCGCACTGTATAAGCTCTTTTTCCCCAGTGTCGTATTTAACACACTTATCATCCTTGTTTATAGTTTCAGTTGTTCCACTCCTTCCTTGGCCGTGCTTTATTTCAGTATTATCACCCTTCTTTCCTGTTTCTTTATCCACTTTTTCCTCCGCTGTTCGACTTTCAGCATCCACTTCCTCATCCCCGTCCGCAGCAGCAGGCTGCTGCATTCCTGAATGCACGTTCGTAATCCTACGTCACTCCAGTCAATACACACGGTCAGGGGGGCCCAGACAGCAGAGCTGTTTGGGGGGGGGGGGGATCGTCCACAAAAACTATCAATTAAATCCAATCTGATCGTTCTAGGTCGAAAAAACCTCCAAACAATTGTCGCGCGAAGAGAGGAGGGGGGCCTTTCCTCTTGAAGAACGAACAAGCGACTTTAAAGATCTGGATTTGGGAGCCGACCCTTTGCCTCTCAAATGGAGTCTGGGCATAAACTGGGAACTCAACAATGACAGTTCCCCCTTAAAGTTTCACAGGACATTAAACCGTTCACTCGTCGAGGCATACTGTCCACTGTGAACAGTTTCTTAGATCCCCTGGGATTTGCATCTCCCATCACTGTGCAAGCAAGGCCTTGGTAAGAGAACTTTCTTCAGAGTAGTACCAGTGGGACGTCCCACTCCCACCAGAGAAGGAAGCTCAGTGGAAAGCTTGGACTGACTCCTTAACTGAGCTGGAACAGATTAAATTACCAAGACCATATACCCCAGTCTCAATGTCATCTTGCAAACCTACAGAACTTTGTGTTTTCTCAGACGCTTCTACGATGGCAATTGCTGCCGTAGCATACCTACATGTTCTTGACTGATGGGAAATGGCATGTAGGCTTTGTGATGGGCAAATCAAAGCTAGCTCCTTACCCATTGCACATCATGCCTCGCCTGGAGCTGTGTGGGGCAGTCTTGGCGGTTGAACTGGCAGAACTAATCAAGTCTGAGATTGACTTGGAGTTGAAGGCAGTCAGGTTCTTCAGGGACAGTCGCGTTGTTCTTGGCTACATCTACAACCATTCAAGGCAGTTTTACACCTACATAGCTCGCATAAGGAACAGTACTAACCCAGAACAGTGGCTCTATGTGAAAACTGAAGTGAACCCTGCGGACCACGGAACAAGGCCAATACCAGCAGCTGGTCTGATGTCATCCAGTTGGTTCTTTGGCCCACAATTTCTCCGTCAGACAGACACAGAGCAAGAAAATAAGACTGAATAATTTGAACTTGTGCAACCAGAGACTAATAAAGAAATGTATCCTCAAGTTATCTCTCTTGCAACCAAGGTCACAGGGCAGAGTCTCAGATCACAACGGTTCAAAAATGTCTCTACTTGGAAGGCTCTATTAAGAGGTATGGCAACGCTCATTCATGTAGCCAAGTCCTTTTCCAGCAAGTCTCACACTGTAGAGTGCGATGGATGGCATCACTGCAAACAGTCACACACCTCAGAGCTCTCTCAGGCCAAAACAATCATCTTGAAGGCAGTGCAGCAGGATGTTTACAAGAACGAGGTGGACTGCGCAACTCAGGGCATTAATGTTCATAGCCACAGCTCTCTTGTGAAACTGGACCCATTTCTTGACAAGGATGGATTGCTGAGGGTCGCATCCATAAAGCCCAATAGGAAGACCAAGAGAAACATCCACTCATCCTTGCCACTCTCTTAGTCCGACACTATCATGATCAAGCAGCTCACCAAGGTCGCCATTTAACAGAGGGCGCACTGCCGGTGTCTGGATAGTAGGAGGGAAGAGGCTCATTTTGAGTATAATATTCAAATTTGTCATCTGCAGGAAGTTGAGAGGCAAGTTTGAGGTTCAGAAAATGTCCGATCTGCCTGCTGACAGACTGTCCATGGATCCACCTTTTACAGATGTAGGGCGAACTCCTTCTGGAAATGGTGTAAGCAGGAGTATCTGGCAACTCTTCAGCCTCGGAGGAAGTGGACCGAGGAGCAGCCTAATCTCCAGGACGGTGACGTTGTTTTGTTAAAGGACGTTCAAGCAGAACGTTATGACTGGCCTCTTGGTCTGATAGTAAAGACCATTCCAAGTTCGGACTGCAAGGTGTGAAAGGTCATGGTGAAGACCTTAAGTCAAGGGACAGCTAAAGAGTACCTTAGGCCCATCAGCGATGTGGTGTTACTGATACCAAAGGTAAAGAGATGTAAATAGTGGTAAAAAGGTTTACCAAGCGGGGAGTGTTCTGACACAATAGTGTATTGGCACCCCCTAGTGGCAAAAGTCGGTACTGTAGCTTTAAGGCACCAAATAGCAGGACTCTCCTTCTTGTGTTTTAGTTTACACAGAAAAGCCATGCAGAGCACATCGCAGCTCAGTTCTATGCCACAGATAATTTTGTTTTAATTCTTGGAGTAGATCTGTCTGTAAGTATACAAACTTACCTGTGTGCCAAGTTAGGTGTTTCAAAAAATTTGGCTTAATTGATTGTGTGGTTTCAATGTTTAAGATAAGCTAAGCTAAGCTAACTAGCTGCTAAGCTAACGGACATAGCTCATTCTTAGCATAGGCTGTTGCTTATACTGCTTGATTTAATGGTTAAGGTAAATGTATGTTATTTAAGTGACATAGCATGACTGTACTACACTCTATTTGCATTATGTTGCACGTGTATTATTTCAATTGTGTAACTTGTGTTGTATTTTTTTGTTTATTCTTGCAGTTTTACAATTTCAAGCCTCAGTAAATGTTCAACTCAACAACTTTCTTCGGAGTCTTTGTTCGCTATCTGTTAAGCTATGCAATGCGATGCATACGCAAGGGCAGAATATGAGGTATTACAATCTCTTAATTTGGATGGGAGTTAAACAATATTGACATTTAATTAGTTATAAATAAGTATGACTATAATGACATTTTCCCCCATGTAGTCTCAAAACACACCAATTATTAGAGGATATCAGATTTTGAGATTGGATTAAAGTACAAATGCCGATAAGTACGAACAAATAATCTCCATACTTATATTTTTACCTATATTAAATATAAAGTATGTAATAAAGCTGTGTAAACATGAGATTAATTAAAATGCTTCAATCTGGCTACCATTGCGAAAGAAGATCAAATACATTACACCAACATCTACTGTTGAAGTCTGAACATTAATATTACTCCTTACGTTATATCAACGTTATTCTTATATCTGAGCGGTCAATCATACATTTTGTTCACTACCCTTTGTTACACTGAAACTTCAGGGTTGCAAAAGCACACCAACTGCACAACATACCTCATGTGGTGCCATATTCTTAACTAAGGCTGCACTAACCAATATTTGTAATACTAACAATCCTCTACACAGCATTGCATTGTCTCTCAGTGTATGTGGTTTTTGTTTGAGTGTTATAAGTCTGCTCACACTGGTTTTCTTTTGTAAAATGACTGCATCAGCCGACAGTTAGAGAAGCTGGTAAACTCATGATTTACAGCTAAAGCATGGGTGTCAAACTCAAGGCCCGGGGGCCAAATCCGGCTCGCGACTTCATTTTATGTGCCCGCAAGAGCTTGCAAAAAATATAATACGTTTATTATACGGTGATATGCGACTTTACAGTATATCTATATATGTTCATTTAAATTAATTTCTTATTTTATAGTTATTTATCTTTTCTTTTGTTTTTATCTTTGATTTATCCTTAATTCTATTAATCTGTGTGAATCTGTGCTGTTTTTCAATCTTACCCCGTTGCTGTTAAACTACTGAATTTCCCCAAAGAGATTAATAAAGATCCATCTTATCTTATCTTACAGAAGCATGTTGCCCATAAACTATGTCCCACAATGAATCTCATTTTGTGACATGCGCACTGAAGAGACTTGCAATTATTTGCCCTAGACTTCTGCTTTCAGACGTAGTTAATTATGAACTTTTTACCCTATCCGATAATAATTCAATGCAAAGGCAATATTTTACATTATTTCATATATATATTTATATAGTTACAACCGGCCCTTTGAGGGTTAATAATGCTAATGTAGCCCACGATGAAATTGAGTTTGACACCCCTGAGCTAAAGCATCAGAAGTTTATTTTGTAATGGAGACCAAAACTGGAGCTAAAACAGAATATTGGATTAACATCGGTATAGAATAAAAGCTGCATGTTTCACCTGGATTTAGTGCACAAATGAGCTTCTTTGCATTGACATTGGCTGCTCAAGAAACAAAGACTGACACATGCATCAGGACTGAACAACATTTTATTCTGTACTTCACTTCCAGAACTTCTGTACAATACCAACGTTTTGCAGACCTGGAAAATATCCCTTCTGCAGTAATCAGGCTCTTATGGAGCCACAGAGGAACCCTGCTATGAACACAACACAACCAAACAGGGACATGACCTATTCACTCCAGGAATTGTGTTGCACTCAACATTTTGGCAGTCACATATATTCTGCTAGGAGCTGCTTTGCATATAACCATTCTATAACATAATAAAACTAATTAAAAAAAGAAATGCCCATATTAGTTATTTGAAGCAACCTAGCCTCTGCCAGGGGACCGGGGTTTGACATCAGAAGGAATTGGCTCTTCTCTTCTTCAACACGACAATGGAAGGCAGAAAGGAAACACGACAAGCACAAGTCATTCTTTTGTCCGGCCATGATGTGACTATGATTGAAATAGCTAGACTTAAAAATGAAATGTGTACTTTTTGGGGGAAAATACTTATTTTCATACATGAGCTAATTGGGGCTTTAGCCAGCAGCCAGTTAGCTTAGTTAAAAAAAACAGCTAGCCCAGTTAGCTTAGCTCCAAGACAAAAGCTACCCTTACTCTGTCCAAAATGTAAAAAATATATGATAACATACCTTGTTTGTTCTATAGGATATACAATGTGTTAATCCCTAAAATTGGAGGTGCTAGTAAGTTGATGCTAAGCTAACTGTAGCCTCATAATAAACATACACACTCGAGAGGCATCAGTCTTAGCTAATGAATGTGAATATGCATATTTTCAAATATCTGAATCTTTCTTTAAAGGATAGATTTGTATTTGAAATGTTCACATCCTGTATGCAATCTGTTAGAGTTATTGATGAATAAGTAACCCCCCCTCTCCATACTGCAGTGGAGAGATCACTTACTAGTGCGCTGCAGATATGTTTTGCGAAGTTAACCTGAACCTAATCTTTTGATGCTAGTGTTTTTTGTTTTATTATTCTCTACCTTCCACCGAGATGTTTCCCCACATGGAACCCCCCCGCCCCACCATGGCTCAGATGCATGCTGGTAAAGGACAGACATACCCATTGATTTGTGTCACTTACAGCTAAATTGGATTCAAACGTTATATTTTCACAGCCATTATGAACATTAAATGAACATAAGGAATGCAAGCGTCACATTAAGATAGAAATATATCTGAACCTATCTGAACCTATCCTTTCGGAGTGTCTAACAAACCCCTATTTTTTTTAAAGAACAGGTCTTGTTGTGATCAGACTGCAACAATGCTTTCAAAAGGTCCATTTTCTGTGTGGCTGGAAACAAAACAAAGTGTTAGCTGAAAATGTATTGGCTAATCAGCCTTATTCCCCCTTATGATAGGATCGTGAAACAAAACCAAATATTCACCAAGCCTGACATCTGGTGGTGAAAGGCATGCATGCACCTGAGCAATGACAAATTAATATTGTTATAAGAGTACAGGTTTCTATTGAACAAAAGCTACTAAACTAAATCAAAGTAAAAATGAAATGGAAGTTAAAGCAGTAAGAAGCTGGACTGTCTGTATGGAAGCAACAAAGCTTCACCCTAAGCTACTGTCTTTTTGAAATCAAAGGTCTGTTTTTGCTTCCTTGAACTCAAAGGAGACCCTTTAAAGAGCAGCCTTTCACTGCTGCAGCGCACTCAGGTCACACCCCCCCCCCCCCCCCCACACCACCCCTGGCCCAGTTCCACTGGCCCAAACCTGCTTCCACCCCAAAGTGAGCTTCTCACATCAGACAGTCTTTCCTAGGTAAGGTATAAAGAACCCACAGGGATTGTGGTTTAAATTGGAAAAATTTAGAGGTTTGAGTCATGAAACTACACTTTTTTTTTTTCTCCACAAGCAACAATGGCTGGTTCATCTCAACACCTATCAGGCATTTGGGCAGCCATCAAGTCAGGATATCAAAATGAAAGTGTCACAAACACACCGCTCCGGGCCACATTTACGTGAATGGTATTCTTTTTTTTTTTTTATATATATATAATAACCAATTCTCCTCTTTCTAAATTCCAATGGCGAACCCTGGACTCAGTAAACTTAGACGTAGCATTCTTTTCTGTGATTTTGTTCCTCCCGTCCTCTTGTCTGTAGTTCTTGACCTGGCTTTGAGTCCAGCACTGTCTGGGTGGAGGGGGGGGGGGCTGGGTCAGGGCTGGGAGGAGCCCTGGCTGTCGGGGTCCGTCCCTGAGGAGCTGGTGTCAGAGTCCGAGGGCTCATCGTTGTGTTCCTCCTCCGCCAAGGTTTTCTCCCGTATCCGCCTGTGGGTGGCGCTGAGGCGGGCCAGCAGGCCCTGGTAGTCGAAGCGACCACGCTTCTCCCCGAACGGGTCCTGGGGGGGCAGGAAACAGAGGTGAGACACAGGTGGGTGGATTTCTCACTCAGGAAAATAACTTTTTATCAGTGTTGTGATGTACCCAAGTAGACTTACTTAAGGTACTGTCCTTAAGTAACATTTTGAGAGACTTTTACTTTACACAAGTATTTTAATTGTTTGCTACTTCATGCTTCTCCTTCACTACAATTCAGAGGTAAATCCTATATTACATGTATTTAATACCTTTAGTTACTTTACAGATGTGGATGAATGATGTGAAATATAATCAAGTGTTAAATCAGACTTTAGTTCCACCTGGAGTAAATCCACAAGCTACCCTGCAGTATACAAAGTCATTCAAACTAGCTGCACCTTTACCAGCTTTGAGAAAACTTTCATGATCAATCATTATAAAACATATCATATTATTCTGAAATGGACCAATCTGCACAACCACTACTTTTACTTTTGGTACTTTAACTATATTTGATAATAATACTTTTGTACATTTAATTGAGTATCATTTTGAATGCAGGACTTTAACTGTAACAGCGTATTCCTACACTCTAATAGTTGTACTTTTACTTGAGTAAAGATCCGAGTTCTTCTCCCACCTCTGGCACAGGGATGTGTCCTGATGAGTTCACTACCCTCTGTTTACATCATGCAAATCTATTTTTATTTTTATTTTTTAAATCTGAATATTTATCCCAGGGGAAATTGGGTTTAGTGACAGTTGCTACATCTCTAAATAAAATAAATGAAAGAAATAATTCAAATATAGAATATATTTTTTTTTTTACAAATATGCACAAAATATCAAATAAAATGAAGGTATTTACAAAAATATAAGTTAACGTTAAGGGTCTAATAAAAGCTAGAGTAAAATAAAAAGGTCAAATATTTGTATTAAATAAAAATAATATGGCTGAACAATAAGTCAGTCACACAATGTAGAGCAATATCCAAATAACAGTGTGGGCAACATTTGGTAAAAGCAACAATTGTACAAAAATCATGTCATGATCATTTAAATATATTTTCTTAATGATAATGTGAATAGTGTTTTGAAAATGGACATTCTCTCTCATATTGCAAATCATATCTCAATTGCAATAGCAGTGCACATAATCACAATTTATTATGTTTTCGAGGTCTTGAGCACTGATGCAACACTTGAGTTTTGGGCATTTTCTATAAATCTTATGATTAGGATGGGGCAATTTGATAACTTTTCAAAACTAAGTTGCGGATCCACAACTCCTCAACTCAGAATAGATCACGTTGTTCAAAGGGTGTCTTGAAACAATTGTGATTTGATTTTGGCAACTGCCACTATCATTATAAAAGAAAGACACTGTGGCAGAAAGGAAAAAATAACAACATAAATAACTTTCACTCTAACGTAACCATTTGTTTTTTTAGATATTCATCATTGTTTTATACTAAAGGTGCATGGAAACGGCTAGGTCGTTGCCCCATGAGTATTCATCTCATGTTATCTAGAAATAGAAAATGAAATATGTAGTTGTAAATGGATAGTAAGAAACATAGTCACCTGCATGTTCTGTCCCTGTAGATGCAGTCTCTCTTTGCAAACTCCCTCGTAGAAATCATAGTATTCCAGGAAGGACTTCTCCATCACGCTCCTAAAAAACACATGAACACCAATCAGCTGATAGAGGGAAGGAGAGAATGTCAGGAGAGGGGAGAAAAAGAAGGAGAAGGAGAGTCAAATGAAACAATAGTGCAGTTCTTACCAAAGAGCATCAGGGCAGGGGACCTTCCCCTCCAGCATGTCGCACACCGCCACCCTCATGGTCTCATGGCGGATGCACTCGTTGTAGTTCTTACTGTCCCCTGGGTGACGCTCCTGAAAGACACACACACAAACAGACCAACGAATAAAACATTACAGTGCATTTTCTTTACAACACTATATAGAGTGGCACACAGAGACGTACATCAGTGCCAATAGTATTTGTGCTCCTCGGATGGTCCTGTCTCCACAATTGGAAAGTCGTTATTCCGACTTCGGTGTGTTCAGATTCGCTTTTAACTCAACAACCCCTTAGTCTTCTATTACTAGTCTGAAATGCAAGCTTACAGAGTTTAAGGTTTCATTCTACCACATGAAATACGGCAGTATATACCCCACTGGTGATGAATTAATGCAGCTTTTATGAGTCTTAACAAAGGTGTTTGCTAACAATTGACTAAATGAGCCTACTAAACCACCTTACCCACAAACTATAACCCTGGTGACGTGAAGTGAGACTGTTTTATAGCCCAACGTTAGATTTTTACTTCTGGCGATTGCATTTATTCATTTAATTGGTGTTAATATGAGGAGATTATCCTGTTGAACAAAATGTGTAACTATCATAAACTTGTGTTTGCCACAGATCTTATTTTCTGCAATATTCCAAAATCCAATAGAAAAATCAACCATTGCTTTTGGTCGAGCGAGCCCTTCCTAACTTCAGGGACGACCTACAAAATATGTCATCACTCCACCACTTGATTGCTAACCAATGCAGCATCATTTTCAGTACCTGTTCAAATCCAGGCTCATTGTGATAGGGGTTCTCCGTCATCAGAGACTGGATGGAGATGAGGACAGAGGAGATGCTCTGGGCTGGGCTCCATGCTGGGCCTGTCCATGTCCTTCACACACAAATAATAACAGTAACACACTTATCGTTTGTCACTTTGACGAACCATCCTTAATTCTCCTGTCGTGTTCATTTCTCCCCCTTTACTTTGGTGATCCTGATCAAATTTGACAGTCTGTTTAAACTGCTCTGACATTAACACAAATAATGTTAATCATCACCAAATTAAATATAACACCCTTTTAAGCTGAAAACAATGTCTCAGAATTCTGGTTTACGTGAATAACTGCACTGAATATACAAAGAATAGACACTGAAAATATATTCCAAAATGAACGTGGTTGTCTGAGACTGTGGGCCTACTATCTGATGGATGAACAGAATCTAGAACCCCCCCGTTCATTTCCTATGGAGGCCATTTTTGACCGGGAACATTGTAGGTGTAACAAAGTTGAGTAAACCACTCAGAATCCAATGAAAGTGGTGATTAGCAATTGTATATATTCAAATGCCTGCTGTGGATGATATCATAAGCAGGGCATTTGTGATACAGAGGATGCGCACCAAGCAACATCTCCAGGTGCTCCTTTGAGAACCAGGGCAAAAAAGTTATGTGCAGGGCTGATCATAAGGCCTTGGATAAGAGACAAATGCAAAGTGTTTCAGGACTGAATCCTGACTCACCCAAGGATGCTGAGGCAGACCTTGCCATTGCGGTAGAAGTTGGGGTTGAAGCGGACAGTGTTGTGTCCGGTGGTGATGAGTTTGACCCGCGGTGGGTGGATGGGGTAGTCGGGGGGACAGCGGAACAGGAAGAGGAAGAAGCCTCCCTCGTACGGTGTGTCGAACGGGCCTGTGATCAGAGCATGGATCTATAGGAATTGAAATAAATAAGGGATATTTAGAGAGGTGTATAAAGGGAGAGAGAGATGCTGCAAACAACAAGACAACAACTGACTACATCCAGTTGTCTCTGATATACATCAAGGAAAAAAACACGGTTAATGTCCTGGGGCTCTGGCCTTTTACCTTTGTCATATCTTGAGGATCAGGGACGACAAACATCCCTGGTGGAGGTTCCTTGTAGATAGACATGATGTCTCTGCAGAGAAACACAGAGAGAGGGGGAGACAGATGATGTTACTGAAAGCTAAATGTTATGGGAGAAATGGAGAGAATCTAACAGAGATATCTACCCCTGGCCTGCCCACAACTTTGCTAAGATCATGGGGACTATTTATCGGGTAGGAAGTAGGTATAACAAACACTGTCCACAGAGGATTATCTGTAGCATTTGTGACACAGCCTCTGGAAACACAATACACTGTCAGTTGTACTTTTTCAATGCCCGAGGCATAGATACAATTTCACACATACCCATTGTATGAGTAGGCAACAAACATCTAACATATACTGTATATAAATCGCAGAACCACAGCAGACCGTAAATCCAAATGCATCTTCTTGGCTAGCTTTTATAATGTGGGTGAACCAACCTGTTTGGCCACACAGGATGACAAGGATGTTGAACTCGTGATTTGGAAGCAATCAGAATCACAAGCAGGTTTACATATACAATAGGGCTGTGCAATTAATCGTATTTTAAAATCGCGATTATGATTATGGCTTGCGACGATTATGAAAACAGCATAATTGACAAAATACGATTATTTTGTTGGTTGCGCTTTCGCCCCTCCCTAAAAGCCCTCTCGGCCACGTGGGAGTGACATATGTTGTGAGTGTTCAGCGCGAGCGAAGATGTCAGAACAAGAGCAGCGACTCGTTAAAAAGAAGGGTCGCGGGGAGATTCCCAGTCGATCGCGAGATGTGTCGAAAAATAGAACAATATTCAGTTTTATCGTTAATGTCCTGTAACATAATCTTCCTGTGCCAGAATAATGCACTTGAACGCATCAAAGCTTTGTGATTGGCCGGCGTGACCCCATGTGTCGGGGCGTGGCTGGCGGTCAGTGCACTATTTCGCTGACGTTGTCCGTGTCAACAGGAGCAACAGTCCGCACACACACACAAGACCGCAATTATGGCAGAAGCAAAAAAGCCCAAAATATACAATTTTCACTCTGAGTGAGAGGATGATTATTTTTGTATCTATTCCAATTCAAAGTCCATCTGTCTCTCATCTGCAATGCGAGCGTGGCTTTATCGAAGAAGGGTAATTTAGGAGCGGCATTTCAAAACAGTGCACAAACGCTACGAGACGGAATTCCCTCCTAATTCTGCCCTACGCTCCCAAAAGGGGAGGGACCTGAAAGACAGCTAAATGCACAGCAGTCCATTTTCCCCAGGCCCAACCATGGATGTATAATAAGAACTGGATACAGCATGGGAGGCAGGGCCTCATTCATTCCTATGAGAGTTGCTCATTGGCGCATGATGATAAAATGGCCCAACTTTTGAGAGAGCGAAACGTCACAGATTACCCAGCATGTCTGAGAAGTACCCGTATGTGCACTCATAGCGCATGCGCAACTTTAACCAAAATGCTCGTTCACACATCAATATATAGATATATATATATAGATATATAGATATAGAGAGAGATAGCATTTTTTTTTTTTTTTATGTATTTATTATATATAATAAATAAATAAATAAAAAAAAAAATGCTATCTCTCTCTATATCTATATATCTATATATATATATCTATATCTATATCTATATCTATATCTATATATATATATATATCTATATCTATATCTATATCTATATATATATATATATATATATATATATATATATATATATATATATATATATATATATATATATATATATATATATATATATATATATATATATATATATATATATATATATATATATATATATATATATATATATATATATATATATAGGTGGTTTTTGGCGCAGTGGTTAGAGCGTTGGTCATCAGATCAAGGGGCGTTGGTGAACTCCAGTTCGAATCCCGTCTCGGCCGCCACTGCGTCAGGCCGTTGTGTCCTTGGGCAAGACACTTTACCCGTATTTGCTCCTGTGGGTATTGTCCACAGTAATGACTCTTACATGTCTAATATGTGTAATGTGTAAAGCGCTTTGAGCACCTGTAAAAGCGCTCTAATAAAAAATGTAATGCATTATTATTATAATATATATATATAAAAAATGTAATGCATTATTATTATTATAATTATAATATTATTATAATATATATATATATATATATATATATATATATATATAATAATAATGCATTACATTTTTTATATATATATATAGTGCAATAAGCTTCTTAGTGCAATAAGAAGCGACAGGGACGTTAATCTAACGTCGGTAATATTAACTTTATTTAATACAACATTTACGGTAAAATATTTAATCATACAGCCCATGTAGTATGATAATGAATTACAGCAAACATGTGCAATATATCCATTATTACAGCTCCGTGGGATGGCAGTAAGACGATGTGGGTCCGTTCTTATTGTGCATTCATGGGTAAAGATAAACTCAACTCACATTGGTTTCTCAAACAGCATCTCTGTAAACTACGTGTATTCACTGAATTTCACTCTGCCTTTAACGGCTCGTTGTAGCTCCAATAGCTCCAGCCCCCAGCCTCCCTGTGAGCACAGTGCGCTCTGATCGGCACACGTAACATGAACGAGCCGGGCGGCGCGGTCCCGTGGGTTAGATGCGTGTTCATAATGCAGAGGGGAATAACTCTCAGAATAACGTTATTAGCACATTATTACAACTTGAGGAACGCATGTTTTTAATAAGGGCTATACAAGTGTTCATACTGGGTAGTTTATTTAGTTTAAAAAAAATTATCCAACGATTTACAGACCACTCTTTCCCCATGTAAGTCAATGGGAAAAAGTGTTTCCGGGCCTGGCAGCCAAACGGAAGTGTAGTACCGCCGTTTCTTGCGAAACACATGAAGTCTTTCAAAGACGGCGAAGTTGTGAAAGACGTATTCCTGGAGGCTGCCGACGCGCTTTTTGGGGGACAGTAAAAATAACAGTAGCATTTCAACAGGTTTTTGATATAATAAAAACTCAAGTTAGGTACCGTTATTAATCAGCTGTACGTTTTAGTTTGTTAGAACTTATTCATTATAATTATTGTACAAAATGGTATAAGAATGCAAACATTAAGATCTGTTCTGTTTTTACATTACATTACATTTAGCTGACGCTTTTATCCAAAGCGACTTACAATAAGTGCGTTCGACCAACAAAGTACAAACTTGAAGAAAGCAGAATCATATAACTACATCAGGTTTCATAGAGCTAAAACATTTCAAGTGCTACTCAACTGACATTAGATAAGCCAGTCCTTTATTAGTATATAAGTGCTTTGTTAATAGTTCTATCGCTCGATTCTATCGATCTCTATCTGTTCTGTTTAAATTGATTATAGTCTATTATCAATTCAGGTTAAGAAACTAGTGTTGCTTGCATCCTATTTTAAAAAGGCATTTCTTTTTATACGCTAATAAAATGCAACAAAAAAAGGGTTTGACTCTATTAATTTAGTCTTTTATTGCACTTTGGCAGCAGATTCCTGTGTAGCTTCAGATCGGAGTTGTCTTATTAGTAAGTCTAATTTATACCTTTGTAGCAACACTATTTTTATATAATGGCAAAGAAAGGGTTCAGATTCTTTTCTTTTTTTCCTGTGTCATATGTGGCAGCACTGCCACGAGTTCCTCTTCACAGAGGGTCTTCAGTACAGATGGCAATATTGTCACCTGCCTGTGCTCATCTCTGAAACCAGACCATGTAAACAGGCCGGTGTTTCGTGCAAAAATCTTTAAGAGATGACATGAGCAGCCCTACCAGCATTTGCCATGGTGGCCAAAACATTTTTATTTGGTCTTAAATTGTAGTTCAACATTTATTTCCTGTTACTTATGGACCATGACGGTTTGCCAGCCTTCCACGTGTAACTGAGTGGAATATGTTGAATATGTTTTAACAAAATGTTGGCTATAGGTTAAGGAGTTTTCAGTAGGTTGAGACAGTGCACTGCAACATATTTGATTTAATTTATTTTGGTCTAATTAATTTTTATTTATCATATTAAGATATATGTTTAGTATGGTTTCGGAAGTGCACTCAAACATATTTGTTGATCTTGTTTATTGGTAAAATATTATTTGTTTTAAAGTTCAATAAATGGTCAATGAATAATCGTCAAAATAACCGTGATATCAATTATTATCCCAAATAATCGTGATTATGATTTTTTCCATAATCGCACAGCCCTAATATACAAGGAAGTTGTTTATTGTATGGTGCATTCAAAAGGAGATTAATTCAGTTATAAACAAAGTAAATACAAAAGTGTATTTGAACTATTGTAAGAAAATAAAAAGTTTGCAAGAAATATAAATATACAACAATATTTAGAACAATACAAATATGACAAATGAGTCTGAAAATAAAACGTTACTGTGACATACATCAATAAATAAATAGTTGTTATTTTTTCATTTAATTGTGAATGATTGTATAAAACACTGATGTTTAGGTTTCATCTCAAGTCACAACAGGTTTCCACTGATGACAGAAACTTTATAGAAAACGTTCACTTTCGATTTTACCTAAACTCACTGACAATTTAGGCCTCAACTTACCTGATAACATACAACAGAGTTTTCGTACCTCTTTATCCTCAGGATGCACTGCTGTGAAGCCTTCTCGTTGTCCCAGTCCGTGCTGAGGCTCGGGTCCCATGAAGTTGCGTGGATTTGGGACAGAAGGCCCGCTCCTGCCACCCCGCCGACCCCTAGCCCAACACCGGGGAGAGAGGAGGAGACGTGTAGGCTGGGATACACGGACACGACCGGTGGCGCGGAGAAAGCGGTTGGTGTCGCAGTAACAGCCGACATAGGTGCTACGAGAGCGGATAGGCCACTCTGCGCGGCCGAGGAGGGAGGAGGGGAGGCCGGGTTAGAGCTGGAGGGAGCACCGCTGGATGTCGGGTGTCCCCCCGGCAGAGAGTTAGCCAAAGTCGGAAGCAGTGAAGCTCCACTGCTCTGTCCTGTAACGCCTAAGCCAAGGGCACCACCACTGGACTGCTCTCCAAAGCTGTCCGCCATGGCTCACAAAGCTAACAAGCTAAACCGTCGTTATTAATGTATAATGCTAACTGTTAGCTGCATTGACAGATGAAGTTACCGCTGCTTGTTGTTGTGTTCAGCGGGTTCAAAGTGCAGTGTAACGGGGCAGAGAAGAGCACACAGACGAGGCCATAACACAATGCTTTTCTTCCCACGACATGGTGGCTACTTATCGTTAGCTTAACGTTTTGTACTTCCCCCAGGCCTCAAAAAGTATAAAGTTGTCCGCAAAATTACTTATTCCACCTTGCTCTGTCTTATGAAGGCGCTTTCTGTCCGGTTGTTATGAGTGTAAAGGAATATGAGCTCAGAACATTTGGTTTAGAACCACATCCCACTACCCCATTAACATAACGCAACTTCAGGAACTGCTTCCTCACCTTTCAAGCTCAGCAGAAGTGATAGAACACTTGACATCCGGTGGGACCTTCAAAGTAAAATGTCACTATGAATTGAGTTCAGACAGTCAATCACATCGGGTTAAAACGTTTATGTACTAAAGTAGCAAGTGAAAAACTAAAGTCTTTAATTATTAAACCAATATACTTTGATGAATGTGAATCATTTCCATATCATAAGGTCCAAGCACCAGACCTCCTGCAGCCATAAAGCATCACAGATGTTAAAATATTTGACTAAATATAACAAAACAGCATACCGGAGGTCGAAATGTCTTAGTATAGAGCCCAAATAGCACCATTGTTGAACATTTTCTCTCTTATTAACTGGTAACTACATTGTGTAGTGTGGTACATTTGAAATCAGGTATCCCAACAAACTTAGACCCCATTTACAAGGGAGCGCAAACGGCTCATTTAACGTGTCCATTCACATGAGACCACTGGAAACGCTGTAGTACATATGCCGGGCCTGTAAGTGGCGTTGTACTTCTGCCACAAAATACACAAAAAGCAGCAAAGATTTAGTAGAGATTCAACACACAGAGGAGGGCTGGCCTGGTGCACCGAGCAGGGCAGCCGAGAGAGAGTGAGAGCCTGTTCTGCAGCCCTCTTAAAATAGTTGAAACAGGTGCCACAGGTGGGTCTCTTCACTGCTGATTACAAGGAAAACCCAGGTTACAACAGCACCACATGTTGAGCTGTCACACACACCCCCGCCCCCCCCCCCCCCCCCCACATAAAAAAGGGTCCCCAAGACACTGAAACATCAAATTATTAATAATAGAGCTTGTGTTGCCTTTCTTTGAAGATGAACATTAGTTTCAAAGTAAAACTGTTCAATATACATCATTAAGGTTGATTTGCATTGTTTATATATTGTTTTATACATGTGTTCGTTTGTGGTACCTAGGATGTGTGCATGTAATAGGGAATTTCTTCAGTTTACGTCACGACATGCAGCCAACTCCTGGTGCTGCAGAGTTCCTTTCTTATTACGCTTTTGCTTTGGATACTATTGATTTGTAAGTACCAGAACATAATGTATAACCTGTGTAACATTAATATGTTGTAGAAAATGAGAGTCTGTAACATTTTCCCTGTATGAAGAGTTTGTTAGAACATGTGTAATTTAGCAAGCCGTTAGCAGCTAGCTTTACATTTAGCTTGCTAGTCGTAGCATTATTATCAATGTTTAGGCTTATTGCATTATTAATGTTGGCGAGTTTATTGCACTTACATTTACAGTAAGCTGTTGTTTTCATATGCCTTTGATGCTAAAATTGTGAATTGTATTTGTTTGGTTAAATGGGTTTAATTAGTAGCATTACATACAGATGCTGTGTACATACATATACAGTCTATGGCACATGAGGGATGTATGAGACGCAGACTAATTGAATTAATGTATGTATATCAGTTATATGTATATTTCTGTATTGTATTTCTAGTTTCACAATGAGAAT
The DNA here is from genome assembly GCF_949606895.1 of Notothenia rossii. NCBI lineage: Eukaryota > Metazoa > Chordata > Actinopteri > Perciformes > Nototheniidae > Notothenia > Notothenia rossii. The sequence goes on from NW_027639797.1 coordinate 174,105, forward strand.
GGTACAATAAACATCAAGAAAAGCCAAAGCCTTGTGATTATTGGAGGATTCAAGTTGTTAGCTACCTGTCTAGCTTTGCATAGCCGCACACTGCGAGGGCAGAACAGAATTTACATACTTACTTAGTAAGTAAGTATGTAAGTTCAGTTACATAGAATAAATTAAACATAGCTTACCCGGGTGTAAATGTTACCTTATTTTAGTTTATACCAGTTTTTATCACTTGAGTCTCCTGTCCAAAATTAAACCGGTTTTATCCTTTTTAGACTTTGAGCGTGTAATTCATGCCTTTGTTTCTACGCGTCTAGATTACTGTAATGCACTTTATGCCGGTGTTGTGTCAAATTATGCACCCCCATCATGAAATGCACCCCTTGTCACAGGAACGCGCATTTGTAAATGAAACGTTAAGACCTTCAAACAATGCTTAAAACGAAAACTAAACGTCCAGGTTTTTTTTAATGGTAATTTACAGACTGTGAGTCGCTTAGTGGTAGCTCATATAGTCTTGATTCTTGTGGCTAAACTTTTCGCTCCGTATTTTGATGGTAGTGGTGTCGATTTCCTGGATTTTTCATTCATTCGTCACTTCTTTTACGTTCCCACAGAACTAAACTGCATTTTCAATTACGTTTAGCTAGAAAAGTATTTTCTCCCACGTTACGTTTGTTATCAACGTATCTCAAATATGTTTATTTTCTACATATTGTAGCAACCCTGTATAGGATGCTGAGGGTGTCCCTCAGGCATCCCCCGTCTCTCTGCCAATCAGAGAGCTGCACAGTGATGCTGGTCTAGGTGCGGTCCTGTGGTTGGGGGAGCAGACGGGGGAGGGCGGGGAAGTTGTGACGTAGACACTGTTATATATATGGGTATGTGTGGGAGTTAGAGAGTGTGTGAGGTTGAACCCACAAGTTGTTCTTGAACCTGTGATCATCTGGAAAATAATAAGAGTTAGTAAAGCCTAATAACTTGAAGCCTGTTACCGACGCCCTTTGTGAACGTTACAATATCTTCTAGAAACATGTTTTCTCCCACGTTACGTTAGTTATGAACGTATCTTAAATACGTTTATTTTCTACATATCTTTGCCATTGATTGTCTTGCATATTTATCATATAATAAACAACATATATGTTTACAAATGTTACATCGTCTTTGTCAGCATATTTTTGCAACGTTATGCACCCCTTGCTATCTTACAAAATAAAAGGGTCACATACATGAAACTTGCACCATTAATTGGTACTTAGTCCTACAACCATACCCTAAAAAAAGCTTTTTATATATACAGTCTATGGTTGGGAGTGAGAACGTGTTGGCCGCAAAAGTAGCAGAATAGCCGTGGATGCGGGTAAGGGCACATAGAGCATGCATAGTAGGTAAAGAGATTTTGTAGTGCTACGACCCTTAGATAAAAAGAAGTGGCTAAACTTGCTGAATTGTACAAATAGCATACTGTTAAATGTGTGAGTAGTCATTATTAAGGACGGCGATAGCATGAAGAACTAGAGAATGCAATTCCTGAAGAAATTGCTAGTGGGAATGCTTTATGCTGAAAATCTGACGCTAAACTGTTGAAATGTAATGTGTAAGAAAAAAAGTGAATAATTTAGATTGAAATGATACATACAACACTGGGGGCTTGAATGTGTGATGAGAGAAGAAAAGAAAGTGAAAAGGCTTGGAATAGCAGCAGAATATTTGAACCGCAAACTTCTGAACTAACTTGATGGCGAATGATCTGTCGCCATGGCAACGGCATTTGATGACACCTCATAATACGCTTAGATGCGTTGATGGCTGCACTGTTACCAAACCTGTGAAGTTTTGGGCTGTTTGGAGTATTTCACTGAAGTTATGAGAAAACCGTGTTTCAAGGCGAGCATTGTGTTGCCATGGCAACGGTATTTGAAGAAATCTCAAAACTGTCCCGTAGATGTCTTCACGGCTGGACTGTTAGCACACTTGTGAAGTTTGAGCACTTTTTGAACATTTGCATAGGAGTTATAGCGACATCATGTTTTATGGCAAGGGATGCGTTTTCATGGAAACGGCATATGGTGAGATCTCAGATTTGGCGTAGAGCTGTTGAGGCATGGACCGGTGATATACAAGTGAAGATTGGGGGACGATTGGACCGTGTCGATGGGACTTACAGCCACATCGTGTTTCATGGCGAGTGGTCCGTCGCCATGGCAACGGCATTTGATGACACCCCATACTACGCTTAGATGCGTTGATGGCTGCATCGTTACCAAACCTGTGAAGTTCTGGGCTGTTTGGAGTATTTTCACTGAAGTTATGAGAAAACCGTGTTTCAAGGCGAGCATTGTGTTGCCATGGCAACGGCATTTGAAGAAATTTCAAAACTGTCCCGTAGATGTCTTCACGGCTGGACTGTTTGCAAACTGCTATCTGAAGTCTGCTGCTCTGAGCATGTCAGTTGGAGTGATGACATCATCGTGTTCCATTGCACAGGTGTTTATAATTGAGCTAACGAGGTGCCTAGACTTCAAAGGCTTCATTGTTCTGAATGATAGATGAACCTCTTACATGTGAGCGTTTTGTGGAAGAACCGTAACAGATATCTGTGAAATTTGAGAACGTGATGCATGTCAAGAAAGTTGAGTATCTGAAGTGTAATTTTTGTGTAGTTTCGGGTTAATAATGTGGCCTTTTTGGCTGTTTAACTAAAGGTGTGCGGCTGCTGCCGTGAGTAAATATCAGGGCTTTAATGGAGGAATGTTGAACGTTTTTGTCACTTCATGCCCTCAAAAAGCATTTTGTTTAATTATTTTTGCTTAATTATTTGTCATTTTTCAAGCTACGGGATGTTTTCCTACGTTTGTCATGAAAAATTATGTCTCAGGAATGTAGGGTTTGGGAATTATGGCAGTTTAAAAAAAATATATGAAGGCAAATTTCAAACTGTCCTCCACTCTAACTGACATCACGCACTCTGCCTTAACGAGCTGCGCAATGTTAAAGTTCAAATGTTAAAAATGTGATTGAATTATAGGATGTATCTCTGGAATTATGAAAGTTATGAATGAAAAAAGTAATAGCCATCGTTTCCCGACCGAGCTGAACGTTTTGATATTTGAACGGAGTTTCTGCGATGTTCAATGCGGGAGAAGAAGCGCGGCAAAATAAGTCGGCGGAATAATAAACTTTTCGTGCATAGAAGAACAGTTAGTTGGAATGCTGTTAACAGCATTCCCACTAAATCACTATTCATAGTATTCTATGGAGCGTCTGGGTTCATCTTAGAAGTAGGAATTAGGCTAAATACCATCCTTATATGACTGATTTGAATGGAATAACAACAATTGGTTATCAAGTATATGCAAATACAAAGGGCCTCAGTGTATAAACTTTTTCATTGATGATTCTATTCATTATTAATCTTTGATTGTTCTAGTTAAAATGATGTGTAAATTGGCTGTGCTTGTTTTTAACCTTGAACAAGTGATGAGAGACTCAAAGATACTAAAATGAAGAGTCTGCCTTGAGGGGTCCATAGAGGATGCTTCTGCACAGGGTCCAAATGTTGTGCTATGCTCCTGCTAATATTTATGGAAACAAGATGTTACTGGGTTTATGCAATAACAACAGGTTATGTTTAAGGAAAGATTGCGTTTTGGGTTCAAAAATGTTTTTGATATAGGTGTATATGGGAGGATAACATGATGTAGTAATGTACTAACAAGACAACATGTTAACTTTTGGTTTCACATTGAGGATAATTCATGTTTATTTGTCTGCATTATTTTGTGTTTTATTCTTTTTTTATTTTGAATGCATTATTTGTATTCCATTCATTTAGGCTATCTAACATCTAGGCTATATAACACACATACAAATACAAAGGACTATTACGCCAAGAAACCTGATAGCTCATGGAATCACAGTATTTACAGTATTATTCAAAGATTATGTAAAATATATAATAATGATTATAATAAAAAACATTATATATAATATGTAGGTATATCATATTTTTTGATCTCTTAATCTATTCTTTGTGTCCTTCCCTGCCCACAGGGCCCCATTCTGACGTCCATTTTGGCTGCACTGATTAGCTGTTAGAGGCTGGTGATAGCAGAGGGGGAAGTGAATAGTCAAAAAAACTATTTTTATGAAAAGATAAGTCTCTGGTACATATAAATGACATTTTTGGGTGATTGGACTCTTTAGAAAAGCATAAACATATCCTTTTGCATTTTAAATATCCTATTCCATTTCCGTCTATGATTTGTGTGTTTAAGTGTTAATATTACAAAGATGGTAAAAGGTATTGCTATAATCTTTGCTTTACTGTATGCATTACCTCTGTGAACATTTAGGCCACATTTCGTGAAATTCCGATCATTATTTCCAGAGATACATGGGATAAGGCCAACACAGCCCCCTTCTCAGAGGAGCCCACATTTTCACTATTTTCGGTTATGGGAAAGTCCCAAACATTAACAAAAATAATAATTTTGCAGTAAAATATTTGTATACAACAATCTGTTTCATAAGCTAGACATATTAAATAATTAAAAAACATGGATGTTCTTTGTTCTACCTCGGGTAGGGGTATCTCGATAACTAAAGCCTTTTTGGGGGTTTGTTCCTCTACTAATTTAGCAACATATAATTCTCCATGTCCACTTGTTGCTGATGGTTGTAGAGGAGCACTAACATCTGTAGCATGGTCAGTAGCAGTAGCTACTGACCATGCTACTACTCGTTTCGTTCTCATGTAAACACCACCTTATTCTGTGCTTGTAGGCAGTGAGGGTCAAAACCAGGGATTTTCTCATGTGAGGTGATAAGACCAGCAATATATTTCATTATCACTGTCAAGAGTGTAAACTATTAAATAATAAACCTGTGACAATCTGGTAGTACCACTAATGAGGTAATTTGACTGGCCTTGTAGTGTAAATAGTTAAAGCCCCTATCATATGCTAGTAAACTTTCATGACTCCAAAGTTATTCACATCATACAGAAGGAAAAGCTTATCCCAACTGACAGTGAACAATCATAAGCAGCTTTTTCTTAGCACTCAAAACAATGCAACAATGTTTTAGTTATCCCAACCATTTATTTTGGACAGATTATTTCAACTGAAGTGAGGTTTTACATAAAACTTTTGAAAAACAAAAATAAGCGTAGGAACATAAAAATGTAGGATTGCAGGTTGTTGACTTCAGATGCGTGTGTGTTTTCTTTTATATTTTTCAGATTGGAATGGACCATCAGCTCATTCAGATTTCCCGTTCTGGAAACCTCCCCCCCATCCGGATTGGAAGGAAGGGAGGAAAGGAGACAGGGAAGGAGGGGTAGGTGAAGGGGCAGCTCCGAGGGTGTGGTTCCATGTTTACATGGCGAAGAGGATGAGGAACGCCACCATCAGACAGAAGAGACCCATAGCTTCAGACAGGGCGAAGCCCAGGATGGCATAGGAGAAGAGCTGCTGCTTCAGGGAGGGGTTCCTGTGGGTGGGGACACAAAGGTGCACAGTTTAATATACAGCTAATCAAACATCAATTTCAAAAAACAAAACATGGGACAGATATTTGCTAATCAGTCTCTTGTGCTTAAACAAAGCCATTTACATGTAAAGACATATAAGAGTATCCCCTTTACCTTTCCTCAATGACAGAGAATGTTAGGTAATGCACCTGTGGCTGCTCAGCAAATAAATAGTGGGTTTTTTCTTCCCACATTTGGGTTTGATCAGCACTACTGCAGTTTCGACCAGTTGTACTGTACTCTTGGTCCTTTCGGGTCATATCTTTTGATTTTATTGTATTCATGCAGCTTAAGAGACTTCTTTTTTGAAGACCAAAAAGGGCCTATAAATACGAATAAGCCTGTGAATAAAGTGGCCCGATAACCACCATTTCTATATATCCATATTTACAAGAGATTGACCCAAGACGATCCAGCAGTTGGGTATAGGATAATTCCCATGTATGTGTATATGTCAAATATATTCTTTATTTAACCATTCACCAAACATTTGAACTACATTTTTTTTTTCTTTGGATAAAATATTGCATGTCATCTTTCATAATTGTCAGTGTGCAAGACACATTTTCATGCAATCGATTAAATCCAGTGCACAACGGAGCAGAAATGTACTTATCCATTTATGCTTTTTGCCTCTATGGCTTCCCCTTGTCACTAGGCCTGTCGCGATAATCGATAATTTGACTTATCGTACGATAATTAAAAATGGACTCGATAACTTTTCTGAGCTCGATAAATTGCCGTTTACATGCGTGTTTGTTTACATAAGGATGTGACCAGCATTTTAGCTAGGAGCGCTGTGGCTGCCAGACCAGCTGTGGCTGCCGTCCATGCGCGCTGTGAGGGGCGGGGCTGACACACAGCCAGGTCAGGACACTGTGCACGTACAGCAGCGTAGCAGGCAAATTAATAATATAGCGACAAGCGGGAGACAACGTGTGACTTACTCGCGGGGAATTTAAAATGAAATGGGTTACAAAACCTACACATCTCGATTCTCCGGTGTGGCAGTATTTTGGATTCAAGCCAAATCAACGAGGCCAACCTACGGACTTGAGTGAGCCGGGCGGTGTGTCGCATTTGTTTAAAAAAGGTAGCGACAAAAGCAGGCAATACCACGCATTTTAAACTACACCTAAAACACAACTACTCCATTCCGTTTTCCCAGCTGGTAGCAAACACGGCAGCTGGAGATGGAGAGCCCCCACCTTCCCGACAGTTTACAATCAAAGATGCATTTGCCCGGCAATGCAAACATGTTGGTGTTCCTTGCTCGAAAACTTCGAAAAACAGATTTGGATATGGCCTGTTGAGGCATCTGGGCCTTTGTATGGACAGTGGACTGTACACATGACTGTTGTTTTAAGGAGATTTTTTTTGCTTGTGAGACAATGTGTGCTCATATTGATTTATTTATATATATATATATTTATCTATCCATCTATATAGAGATGGATAGATAGATGGATTGAGAGCTCTGTTTTCCAGCCTGAGTCTATTTAATTTATCGTTTTGGTTGTGTGTGATTTAATTAATTTATTATAATTTAATTAATTTGTTTTATTTATTATATATCATTTATATATTTTAATATTATTTCACATTTCATTTGCAATGTTGAATGTTCAATAAAAAGTTCTGTTTGAAAGGATGTACTAGAATTATTATGATATATTATCAGTATGTCAGTGGTCTAAAATGGTCTTACAATGGTGCCGACAATATTATCGTTTATCGCAATAATTTCCAGGAACATTTATCGTCCAACAAAATTATTTATCGTGACAGGCCTACTTGTCACTTGTTCCAGCTCTGGGTAGCATGTGAATTTTTACCAAGGAATCAATTATGGTTAATTACCTATCATTTGTTCCTAAGATTTGTATGATTGGTTTTCAAGGACAGTAAATTAACTTGTTTCTGTCCACCACAGACTATTCTGTTATTATTGTGTTACCATGCTGTAACACACAAAAAAAGGTTGATACAAAATCTTGTCAATAAGAAGGTTGGTATTACTTTGGAAAAGTAAGTTCCAAGCCCAGTCAAATGTATTGCCATGATCTAAACCAGTGGTTCTCAACTGGTCAGGCCTCGGGACCCTGCACTTTTTCCTTTGTCAATAGATCACGACCCGAAATTTAGAACCACTCAAATCTATTCAACCAAAAAAATCGTGCTGTAATATATACGCATTGCAGCATACAATATTAATTAAAGTGAAGTACAGTGAATATATCCCTTCACAGAACTAAATAATACTTTTAAATAAGGTTTAATGAGATGATGGAATCAAAGCTGAACTGTAACACAAAAAGGCACACATGCTGAAAACCCAACCCCAGAAGGGGGTTCTGGTTAGAAATACTAACATAAGCTACGCATTCTGGTATACTCTGAGAAGAAATAAATACATCTATTACTACCCGACATATTAATAATAGTTTATGCCATTGTTTGTTTTTCACTTTGTTCTGACAGCTGAGACAGAGAGAAGAGCAAAGAGGAGATTGTGTGAATTACTTTAAATTGTGCGTAAGGGTAGATAGCTCCCATTAGGTGCATTCACAGTACTTTTCCCACAAAGGTTCATCAGAACTTAGTTCATGAGAACTCTTTAGTTCTCATGAACTAAGTACAGATCGCGTTCTCACCGGAATAAGTTCCTAGGGAAGGATTAGGCAAATGAAGCCGCTGACGTCACTTCTGCTTTGGGTTCACTGGCAGGCCGCAAACCACTTCACGGCGTATACTGCCACCAGAAGTCCCCGGCCGGAGGTCCTCGGAGTTGGGGACTGGCTTCAGTAGAAGCTGCTGGGACTCCCAGCAGCTTCTACTGAAGCCTTCCGAGTAAATTCGCCAGAACGCCGACACCTCCTCATCTCCACCGCTCCCATGTTTTCTTTTGTGTTGCCAAGTTAGTCTCTCTGCGTTTTTGCGCTGGGCTAATGCTAATAATGCTAATGCGAGGATAATAAAATAGCGGCTTCACAAAACGTTTTGGGAGTTTTAAAGGGCATGGTTTGCAATCCGCCCAGCCAATCAGACATGAACCTTTTTCTCCCACGAAAGTCCCTGCTCTCTAGCAGGGACGGAAAAGGGGGTAAAAAGGTTCTGATAAACTCATTTTAGTTCCGGGGGCTTTTTGGTGTGAACGCGACATTTCGGAACTATATCGGAACTAAAGTGGGAAAAGTACTGCGGTGTGAACGCGGCTATTGTTCTGTGACCTGTCAATCATGTTTCTTCACTCACATCTGCGACCCAGTCGAAACAGGTCTGCGACACACAGTTGAGAACCACTGATCAATTACCTAAAATGCATATTTCCAAGATCAAGAAGGAACTTTTGGTCTTTGGATGTTAAATGTCATCTTTAGTTTTTAATAATTGGACACACTTTTAACTGCCAGCATTATTGGGTAGATTAAAAAACCTAAATACAATTTCAGTGGATGCACAGGAATACTGATGGTCAGATGTTGACTGAGACTGCCCTATCAACACATCAAGGTGCAGTGAATAAAAGTGTTGAAATGTTACCTTGCGTAGCCAATGATGAGGCTGCCGAACACTGTTCCGATTCCAGCTCCTGAGCCGGCCACACCCACTGTGGCGGCGCCTGCACCGATGAACTTGGCGGCGGTGTCAATGTCCCGGGAGACGGCGCTGGTCTGGAAGGAGCGGCTCAGGACTGCGGACTGGCTGACGGGCAGCAGGGTCTGAGGACAGAGAGGACAAACTCCTTCAGGACACGCACACTAATGTACAGGCTGCTGAGCTGATGCAATCAGTTCGTTCCAATGTATCCACTGTCAGCTGTACATTACCCTGTAATATAAAAATGCTTAGTGATATTTGAAATAAAAGATAATGGTCCCAGTACATCCCCACATTTTAAAATTCCAATCAGAATAGTTTATTTATTCCTGGGTCAATAGGTTTCATGATATATGCCCCATTAAAAAATAAATTGGCTGATGAATTAAGTAATATTACTCAACATGAAATACTAATTAATTGTAAGTTAACGTTAAAATGTTGATAAACTGAAACCATTAAAGGTCCCATGTCATGCTTTCCAAGTTATTACCCATCCCCTTGTGTGTTATGTAGCTTTTTCTGCATGTAAACGGTCTGCAGTGACAAACCCTCAAAGTACAACCTGTAGCGAGTAAAACTCTAACACACCGACGACAAAATCGTCCAATCCGTGGAGCTCCTCACACACAGCCTTATCTTTTCTCAGCAGCGCTACTCCGCGGAGTTTCGCCGGCACACTCAGCCTTATCTTTTCTCAGATTGAGAATTGATCCAATCACCTGCCAAGTATTTTTGAAAGTGCCTGCCCTTTCCAAATGGCTTCCAATGGAGCTTTCCTGGATGGTTTGGTGAAACAAAGCATCTGAGTCAGGTTAGAAATGCTCCATCACATGTTCTACATCTATTACAGGTTGAATCTTAAACTGAAGCTTGACTTTAAAGCAACCCAACGGAAGTTTCATGTAAGTTTAGTTATTTCCCTCGTACTTCGGGCTGCGGGGGCGCTAGAGACGGGAGCATGTTGATGCGACCTTCCTAGCCGGAGATATGGCCGCATTTTACAATAAACTTACATTAGGTCGCTTAAAAACAAATATCGCAAATCGAATCGCAATATCTGTCAGAAAAATCACAATTAGATTTTTCCCCAAAATCGTGCAGCCCTAATACACATACTATACAGAGATGCTGTATGAGAAACCAATGTGGGTTTGGAAAATTGCACAGTATAAATCTATTCTAGTATACAACAATGGAATTATGATCAGTAGAAATGGCCATGACATGGGACCTTTAAAACACTACATTTGTGTTCATAAATGTTATTTAGAGATCTTTATCCACAATCTGTAATATTCAGTTTTTTCTCAGTTATCTCAGACTGATGTGGGTGAAATGATGAAACTACAGGTTATAAAGTTATTTGTAAAAATGTTAATCTATCCAAGTGTATATCCGCATTACAATAAGTGGGATACAGTGCTATATTTGTTATTATTACATGGCTTAGTTGAATACTCAATTCTGATTCAGAACACGTGACACGTTGTTAATCCAGAACAGACCGCTGTCAAGGATTTATTGACCGTTGTTAAGGACGCTCACATCTGACAAGACAAAAAAACAGCGGAGAAGTAATGGGCAGAAACACTCCTTTTTAAGCAGCGGTCCAGACATAGACATCAAACGGCAACACATATCTAGATACTTTCCAAGGTTTGACAAAATGAATTGTGCTACTTTTAAAGCAAGCACCAATGTTTTCAAATCTGTAATCAAAAACGCTATATATATCTATATATATATATATATCTATATATATCTATATATCTATATATATATCTATCTATCTATCTATCTATCTATCGTGTTGACAAGACCTAGCCATTCAAAGACATCCGAGTGCAGGGGGGGGGCGGAACTGACCTGCTGCTCCACTGAGGCTTCAGGTCTGTTGAAGAGGGAGACTGAAGCCGGCCGGGCGAGGATTCTGGACCCCCCACGCAGCTAGAGACAGACAAACATTTTCAATTACAAAATATTAAAATTTTACACATTGAAGTTAATAAACTAAAAGACTTGCATTCAATTATTATTTTTAGAATAGGATCAGCGGCTATGTAAGGTATACAATGGGCATAAACACTGCAATCCTTCTTGCATGAAGTAAAGACTTTAACATCCATAACACTGGATCCTGTCAAAAATAATGAAAAGCAGAATTTTAAAAAGCAAATGTATAAAATGATACGTTTAACACGTGTTCAAGTTACTGTAACAGGTCAAAGTAAAACGGATGAACCCAGTTACAGTGATTCCAGAGTGGTTGCTCAATCTGAAGAGATCTCGTTACACTGTTCTACCATGGCATCTATCCCATAATCTTTCTGGTTATAATTTCATCACTGCAGGCAATTGTGCAAAGCATTAAGCAAAACAGATGTAGTGTTCATTTCGCATTATTAAAATGTCAGAATGAATGTCCATAATGATCACCCATAGAACTACATTAAGGTGCCCAACTGCACTGCAGTGATTTTCAGAGGGTCCTTTGACCTCCACAGCACCTCCATGACTGAGATGCCCTACATCCTGCAGGGTCGGCTGACAGCCACCAGCTGGGCAATTGACATAAAGAGAACTGACAAAACATGGCTGTGATTCATAACTACTGTGTCCTTGAACACAACAAAGGGTGCCAAAAGTTGATACAGACATGACACTGCACTGTAACATTGTGGGTTCCGTGGGTTGGTTTAAATAAATCCACAATATAAACTACATTACAGTTTAAAGCTTTACAACTCATTTTCCCAACACAACATGTATTGAGAACATGATTCTGGAAAGGTGTAAAAGATGACTTACCACAGCTGGAGAAGTGACGAACTTGGCGCAGGCGTACATGGCTGGAAGCTGGAGAGAAAAGTAACAGTACAAGAACATTAAGACAGTTTGAAGAATAAAACCATTCAATTAAAGTCATTTTAATTACATTTGTTTGAATCTAAATACAAGCATTTTCTGCTCTCCCTTTATACTAAGTGTTTTTTAGATAACAATTTCTTTCATTTGGAGTTTAACCTTTTTATTCTTCACTGAATGTGTTGCCATTTTATGTAGTCAATTCTAATTAATCAAGTAGTAGATACTTGTTAAAGCTGTTTAGCAATCATATATTGCACTTTCGAGATCATATAGACTGTTCACACCACCAACAGCTGCCAGACAGGTGTTACAACTATATACACATTGCAGGTGCTTAAACAATGAGTCCCAAGGACAAATTGAATTCTTGTACATCAGGGGACACTTCTTGAAATTGAGCAGCCTTGCTAAATGAACAGGGTCCAGAAGGAGGCTGCTGCTCTGTGCCATTGATGTTTCTTCTGACCTGCAGCTAAACAAAGAAGCTACCTTATGTTCACAGCTCAGGGTCAAAGGACAAACACTCATCCAAGTAGTTCTCCCATGGGAAATAAAGCAGTTCCTGGCTAAATCAGACACAATCCACAGAAGGGATATAGAGTATGCAAAAGGACAAGTCAAGAAACAAGTTGATCCAGAAGAAACAGGTCAGTTGCTCCTGTCCAGCTCAGACAGAGGGTTAATCCAATTGCACAGACTACTGCAAGGATCAACTCTAAATAAACCGCTAAATGTGCACACATGCTGCACAATGAATGGCTTTAACACTCCCAATTTCAGACGCCATTAGATGAAACCTCGAGGAAGTTGTGAGGCAAAGTGAAAAGCGATTTGTGGAAACACTAATATATTTTACAATTGCTGCAGTGCAATAAGGCAGGTTAACTCACATTGTTATGACCCCTGCTTAGCCCTTGGTTTGGTTGTAGAGCAGTGGAAGTGGAGGATCTAAGCTAAGTTGCTAAGCTAACCAGTTCTGCAGACTTGAAGGTCAAAAATGAGCCACATACGGTCACATTGGGCCTGGACAACCGAGGTTCAACCCCTGCTGTAATGAAACGTTACCGTGCTGTAGTGCATTGGCAACGGGAGATGTGACTCCACCAGTCTCAGACAGAGATGTCCTTGTAGCAGCGGAGTGGTTCGGAGCTCGGTAGGCCCAAAGTGTCAGACATTTTACATTCAAGACCCTGTCAACGAAGCCTGCTCTCGCTGTTCTGTGTGACCCACGACTTGCACCAGCAGTAACGTCGCATCTGACACATGGACTGGGCAAAACACAATTCTTGTGTCACTATGGCTCCATTACATGTCACATAAGTGACTGAAGAGCACACGTGACTATAGCTTCAGAGCTCATTTCCACAACCAAGTCATTGAATGGCCGACGTAGCTTGCTAGCTACCAAATGTTAGCAATGACAGCTAGCTTTCGAAACTATTCCTTACGACTCGCACGGTCGATTTTTAACGCCAGAAGCAGACCCATTAACAACAAAGACTAAAGTTAGAACAAGTGTATGAGATATGAAAGGCATATCTTACCGGTTTGTTACGGCTTTCGGAGGGTCCGGGATAATCTGCTCGAGCACACAGCGACAGTCAATGAATGTAGGAGAGGAAAGAGTGTCACCTTGTTATTTATAAGCTCACCGTCTACGTCCTAAACGCTCATTGGTCAGAGAGAACCCTCCTTCGTTCATCATTCGCTCATAATCATGTGACAACTTTCTGTCTAGCCTATGGGGTAGAGCTTTATTGAACTACCGTGTTTATGACTGGCAGGGAGGTTTCCTAGGGCGGGACTAAAGATCTTTCATTAATTTAATTGGACAGGATTGCCGGGAATGACGAATTTAGAAGCAACCTTTCAGAGCACATCCAGTGTCCTATGTACCTATTGGTTAGTCTATGGGAAGTCCCGCCTTAAAACAAAGGAACTGAAGTTACCGAAGCTTCATCCCAATACCCCTCCTCGGCCCTTTCTCACTTCTCTTATTTTTCATTTCCTCGCTCCTCGGTCTCACTGGAAGTTGATTTGTCTGCGCCACCTTGAGTAGCGTCCCGATGGCCTTATTTTTGCCGGAGGACCGAGGAGCGAAGAGCGAGGAGCGAAAATGGAGGAGCTATAATCGAGGAACCACCATCCTCGGGGATAACGGGGGGCATAACGGGGACTTTGGGCCCTTCTCACTTCGGTTAAATGGATTCCTTGCGTCCCTCACTTGCGTCGTTTCCCTGTGATTAGTCCCTCCCACGAGGGAAGCATGCGAGACGCAAGGAAACATCGAGAAGCAGGGAAATTAGTTTTAAGAGCAATGGGACGTCCTTTCCTCCGGAGCGTCACGTGAAGCGACGTCGTTTGTGATGACGCTGCACAGCTGATCTTCTGACAGCAGCCAGCTCTGTCCCCGTTATTTCCACACACACCCCCGCCTCTGTTAGTACACATTTACTGACACAAACATTTGTATCATCTGTTGTAGACCCAAATAAATAAAATAAAATAAGAACTAATTCTCAAAAAAGATAAACGCCATTCTTAAAATGTATAAACGAACAATAGTTTGATTAATATTGATTAGAGTGCACAAAATAAATAAAATAATTGAGAGAAGAAAAATAGATGTTATCTATCAAAACCCAGTTAGATTAAGATTCATTGGATTGCACACTTTGTTTGTTTGGATATGTAGCAAATTAACATTTTAAATAGCACTTAATGACTGACTGAATGGAAATGACAATAAATGAAAATGTAAAACGAAAAAAGCGATCATGAAAATGTTTCCAAAAAATGAATAAAATGATTTTTGACCACTTTGTTATTCAGATATATAACATATTTGTAACTAAATGATACATTAATTGAAAAAAACACAGTATAAACTGAGGAGTGACTCCCGTGAGGTTCATGTATTTTCTTCACTCCGCTGGGAAACTGCTCTCATGTCAAGAAGCATCAGATCATTGCATGCACTGCATCGTCAAATCAGTGAGCGATACACAGTAAGGGGGCGGGGCGAGTGTCTGAGGATTTCATCGAAGGATGGTCTGGTGATTTCTCGATTATAGCTCCTCCATTATCTCTCCTCGCTCCTCGCTCCTCCGGCACAAATAAGGCTATTGGGACGCTACTCAAGATGGCGCAGACAAATCAACTTCCGGTGAGACCGAGGAGCGAGGAAATGAAAAATAAGAGAAGTGAGAAGGGCCCAGAGCTGGCTGCTGTCAGACGATCAGCTGTGCTGCGTCATCACAAACGGACGTCGCTTCACGTGACGAAAAGGACGTCCCATTGCTCTTAAAACTCATTTCCCTGCTTCTCGTGGTTTCCTTGCGTCTCTCCATGCTTCCCTGGTGGGAGGGACTAGTCATAGGGAAACGACGCAAGTGAGAGACGCAAGGAATCCATTTAACCGAGGTGAGAAGGACCCCTCGACTCCTCTCTCCCCCTCCTCCGGGACTTGACCCGGAAATCGATCAAGTCACGCCATTTTGAAGGACGTCCCAATAGACAAGTTTACGCGCCAAACCACGGGTAGCGCCATAACCCTACACAAATGCACTTCATTTCCGCCGGAAGTCTTTTGCACAGCGTCTGTCGGTGTAAACCGGTGTAAACAGTCAGACGGGCACTGGTGTAAACACAGCGATTTCGATGCTAACAGTGATGCTAGCTTGGGAACACGATTCTACTTCTTTGACTGGAGATGGCGTTACTCTCCCCCACCCGAATTCAGTGCAAAACTGGGAGGATAACATGACGACGTGGCCCAGCATAACGTACAGCAAAATTTGCTCCTACTTCGTTCAATCCATGGCAATAGATGGAAAAGCAATGGACAGTCTGAAGGCATATCATAAGGCTGCGCACATTCTACTTTGCCCACATGCTCCCGAAAATTGTTGACGATTTTGTTGAGGGAAGGTTACAGTTCTGCAGTAAATATCTCAGCATTTTAAAACCAAAATAAACTGCCTTATTTAGGTCATGCCCACAGGAGCCAACAGTTGTCTGTTGTTTACATAATGCACAATTTACATGATCTCTTTATGCTGTGCAATATATCATATGTGCCTGTACTGTTTGAGTGAAAATAAAGTTTGATGTAATTTAATTTCATTATTGCACTGTTATTGCATTATTGCATTTCATATGTTCCTTAGAGTGCTACAATTTCTTTTAACACAGTTCATCATTCATATTAAGCTCATACTGTACATAAATAACACTGAATGAATTAATTGTTGAGAGGAAACTAAAGAAATGGCTTCAACAAGAAAGATCACATGTTTAATCCTAACAGGTATTACAAATTAAAATATAAAAGCAGCCCACACAATTACATCACTATGAAAATATTCATATATAATATTAAAAAATACAATGCATGCAGTATTTGTTGTGTTTATCTGTATTTAATGAACAACATGGCTGGGTGCTGGATGCTGGTTTGTGGTCGTAGCACTCTCTATCTAACCACTCGTTCAGGTGCTTTCTCGAGTGATTGCAACCAACTACCGCACACGTAGTTCCCGAACCACTTTTCTTCATGTTGTAATTGTTATATCCTCTTTGTCTCTGCGATATCAGTGCTTTGTCGGCACAACGGAGCTAGCTAGCAAAACAAACCCAGTCCGCCAAAACGGAAGTGCATTGCATCGAAGGGAGGAGTTCAGGATGTAGAGCGGAAACGGCTCAATAACTTGTGTATAGCTGAAATGCACACGGAGGAATCAAGGAGGGGCGAGGGAGTATGGAAAGCCAAAAGTGCCATAATACGGGGGTGAAAAAACGCGCGAACATACGGGGAGGTCCGTTTTTTCAACGGGGAGGTCCGTTTTTTCGCGCGAAAAAACGGGCCAATATACGTGCGAATGTTCGCGCGGTTTTTTATATGATAATTATGGAAAGCCAAAAGTGCCATAATACGGGGGTGAAAAAATATGGAAAGCCAAAAGTGCCATAATACGGGGGTGAAAAAACGCGCGAACATACGGGGAGGTCCGTTTTTTCGCGCGAAAAAACGCGCGAACATACGGGGAGGTCCGTTTTTTCGCGCGAAAAAACGGGCCAATATACGTGCGAATGTTCGCGCGGTTTTTTATATGATAATGAGCCCCTCCTTCTGATTTCCTTAGCCAATAAGTTCAAAGTGTCTGTAACCAATCAGTGAAGGGTAAAGCCAGACCAAAACAATCTGTAGATGAAAAGTTCCTGACATGGTGAGGCTGTGCTGTAAATTGTGCATTATTCCAGATTCAGGGGACTAAGTATTAATTTGCCTTTGAATATAATAAATATATCAATCAATATATCAATATAACCTGCCTTCATTGTTTTTTTTTAAATAAAATGGCATTACCCTTTTCCTTAAACCTCTGGAGTGTGAAGTGAAGGTATTTTCTCAATTTTTAGATGTCTCCTTAAATCCACTTTTAAATGTACTTCTTATAACATGGCATGGTGTTACATGTCAAAATGTTCAGTAGTCTCTGGTGTTGCTAGAAATGCAAATTCACTCACCTTAGAGCACTGTCTTATGAGAAACCTAGCTTAGAAATCCGATTTTTGGAAAACTTCAAAACTGTTGTGAAACACATATGTACTCATGTCATCCATTTTTTTTGGTGTTTCAGATTTTGTTCACCAAAGTCTTTGGTTCACAAAAGTAGTGAAATATATCAATTACACTATAAGCCTATATAAAAGTGTTGTTCATGTCTAAAATGAAAATGTGTAAATTATAATTTAGAGTAAAATATTTCCATCCCTCTACTTTCACCACAGAAAAGTTACATCAGGACTGAATAATGACTTCATATTCCATACCAAGGTTTATGTGATGTGTACAAATACAAATTCAGCATTTCAACTTTATTTTTCAACCAACTATTTATGTTAACATATGAAACTGTAAAATCTCAATATTTCCAATATCAGAACTTTTTCAACCAACTATTCATTATAAATGTAAAGACAGGGGGTCTTTGTCCATGGTCTTTGTCTGTCTTCCAAGACAGTGGGTCTGGCTGCTGTGTAGGTGGGGCTGATGGTGCATGGCCTGCTGGTGGCTGTGTCGGAGGGAGGTAGGTGGGATTGTCCCGGGTTGATGCTGGGATTGTCCCGGGTTGATGCTGGTGGCTGGATGGGAGGTACGTGTGCTAGGCGAGACTTCTTTGCTGGCTGGGTTGATCGTGATGGCTGTGGTGGAGACCTTTGTATCGAGGTGTATCTTAATCTTGTGGCAGGCACAGATGGAGGTGGAGGCCGCTGTAGGGATGCTGGTCCTCTGGTCCTCGGGTCCTTGGTGGTGATGGCTGTGGTGGACGCCTTTGTACCGAGGTGTATCTTAATCTTGTGGCAGGCACAGATGGAGGTGGAGGCCGCTGTAGGGATGCTGGTCCTCTGGTCATTGGTGGTGATGGCTGTGGTGGAGGTCTTTGAGCCACGGTAGATTTTGACCTGGGGGCCGGCACAGATGAAGGTTCTGGCTGCTGGATAAACGCCGCCTCTGGGCCACTAGGCCCAGGCAGCTGTGAAATCTGAAGGAAAAAAAACATACCTTTACATTTAGCAAATCAAAATAACTGTATGACGTATTTTTCTCTAATCAAAAATGGAAATAAATCCACATGCCATATTATGACTTTTATGAAGGATTAAAGCCTTCTTCATTTTCAGAATATAATACAGTGATAACACACACAACCCGGTTGACTGTACTCACTTTAACCTGGCTCTGTTGTACACTGATAGGCACAATATTAGCATAGCATTAGCGCGCTATTAGAATTTCAATAATATGAACAATTATGAACTCAGACCAGCATTTCACATATTTATACAAGCAGAATACACTTGAAATGTAAGCTGTTAGAAATTAAAATCAATGTTGATATGGCGTAATTTGAATTAAATACACTATTTGATTTAAATCAGTTTTATTCTGAAAAACCGGAAGTTCTCACTATTAGCTTAACACTTTTATTCTGAAAATTCGTCACTTCCGGTTAGCATTTAGCATCTGGCGGAATCATACGATTTCAAACCTTGAACCAAGGTGAAATGACATGTGATGTTGTACACTGAGCACACTGGGATTAGCACTCATTTATTGACGCTGAATAATGTGTAGCAGGGAATGTTTAAATAACCACAGACGCTAGAATGATGCAATTTAGCTACAGAAAAAGGCAGGAATTGCATTGGACCCGCCCCCCGACAACGCCGGCCAATAGGAGAAGACCTCAGATGACAACAGGAAGAGCAAGCCAAGAATTGATCTCTTCGACCCCCTGACCTGAACTGACCGGTCGGATGTGGAGAGCGCCTCCACTCGCACATTTCATTTTGTACACCACCGCATATTTTGTGTAATTAAATGCTGTTAACTTTTATAAGCTTCGCTTGACTCTTTTCAGTCTCTCTTGCCTTCAGGGTTCTAGAATTGCTTTCAAAGCCAAACTACTGCACGGGAGTCATACACCTAGTAACATAGAAGAACAAAGAAGCTAGCGGACGCCATTAGCCACTGTAGTGGAGCCGAACTAGCTGACAGAATGACATTAAACTACACATAAAGAACAGTTTCAAACACACTTCTTAGATCGAAATATGACATAATCTTTGTACACACTACTAACCTGTTGAACAGGAGAAATGAATGAAGCAGAGGGAACGTTGTTGCCGTTCCAGCCAGAATGCCAAGTCTGCGGCAGACACATAATAACAACACTTACTTTACGGCATGCGCTCAGCAACACATTCCCTTTTACGACATGCCCACTGAGGCCTTTCCGTGTCCTATACTGCCCTCTGCTGTTTGTAATGATATACAATATTTAACATAAACATGCCTTCGAGAGTATAACTTAATTTATACAAGACAATATACATTGAAAATGTGCCCACATATTTATGCGGTTATCTGAATCGTATTTCTACCCCTTATATTAGAAAATATATGATTAAATATCTAAAATATGCGCACTTCGACGCTGCGTGGGTGGACTCCAGTTATATCTTTCAAACTAAATCTATCCACTATCTGCTTGTAGACTAACGTTCAAAGGGTCTAATATCCGGGAGGGCCGGGCTCGAGTCTCGGAAAGGAAACGTTTTTTTGTGTTATCTCTTTTCATTCACTTACAATCTTTGTATAAATGCAAAGTATTCCAAGGTCTGCTTCACCTTAATTGTCCCAACTGCTTGGCAACAGCTGTCTGTTCTCCAGTTGTTTAAGGTGGTAGCCTGTCGCCTGCGTTCATGTTTCAAATAAATGGGAATTGATCAGCCTCAGATGTATTAATTTATAAAAAAAAAAAAAATTGAATTCGAATGTTTCTCTTCAGTGCAATTGCAATTGCACATTGCATCATTTTTGTGTTCTTTGTTCTGTTTTAGAAAGGAAGGATTGTTTACTTTTTTCGTTGTCTACAAAACCGGAAAAACAACATAATTGTGCTTTTCCAGACACTGAAGAAAGAAAAATACCATGAATTTTCGGTATCAGGGCTGTTAGGGAAAAGATCAGGCAATATATCTTGAGAGAAAACTTATCTTTTGATCCCGTTTGAATTGTGCCACGAATTACACTTATGATGTTTGTCATCTTAAACAATCACTTCCATGTCAAAAAACTCAGTTTGTCGTAAAACTGTTGAAATATAAGACTATGAAAAATACGCAACTAGAAAGAAGTGAAATGTGCCAACGTGACGGCCGTCTTGGTGTGTGGTGCGCGACGGGAGATGTAGGTCATTGACTGGTTTCAGGCAAAAAAAAGTGTTACTTCACAGTTTTACGACACATTTCAATTTTTTTGACTTGCAAAATTATCTTTTAAATTGACAAAAATCATATGTGTAATTTGTGGTTCAATTCAAACGGGATCGAAAGATAATCTTTCTCTCTCCATTGACTTCAATACATACCTTTTCCGAAATAAGGTCCCATGGAGCTCAACCGGAAAGGGAGGGACTTCGCCTCTCTATAAGCATGCAGCAGCAGTAGCAGCAGCCGGAAAAATGTCCACGAGAAACTTCATCTTGCGTTGCAAAAGGACAATAAATGACTGCACAAGACTTCTCCAAACAGATGATGCCGGTCATGCCGTGTTACAATCCACAGTAACGAGGTAAGGGCCAAGCCTATCGCTACTACCAACACAAAGGAATGTAGTTTGTTTTTGCATGTAACGTAAACTGAGGTTGTGTGAGATCTTTCACACTTACAAATTCTGTCTTCTCCCCTATTTCACCAAACCGTTTACTGGCAGGTTAGAAACCATGGAAAGGAGCCTCGAGTGGTCACGGGGCAGGCTAATTAACGTCCCTACAGCTGATCTTTTACTTCAGGACCTTCGGGAATATATACTTGAAGTCCGGAGATCTTGGCCTACCACACCCGCACAACAAGGTAGGTCGATGTGATAATTGTTCACTTTAGCATAGGCTTTCGTTGATAAACCAGTGCTAGTATTGTTGAGTACTAAGTGTCCAACAGGCCAATACATTTTAAAGTAATTATTTGTTTTAAATATGGGTAATACCAATATAAACACCTTTTTTAATCTGTAGTTGCCAGCTATTAATTACAACATTCTGGTGAGACGCTCTGAGTCTCGAGTTGTCCACTTAAAACTGTACTCCAAATTCCACCTTTATATCCTGCCACAGTAGAGGAGACGCTATTCCCCCTCCCCCGTCGAGGGCAGTCTGGCCATCTGTAGTACACCACGTATCATCAAACGTGTGAATGAGGACATTGAAAGGGTGCCAGAGGGGGAGTCTCTGTCTTCAGGGTTGGAAGACACAGACTGCAACTATGTATCTCTATGCCCATACACATTTATGCTTTTGTTCTTACTGTATACTACAACTATAGTGTATTGCAGACCTGGGCACTGTACGGCCCCCGGGCCACATACGGCCCTTTGGTTGACTCTGACCGGCCCGTGTAAGGTTAATTGGAAATTACAAAATAAACATATTTTCTAATTTTACCTCATGCATGGACTAAAGCTGCAATGCTTTTATTTTGAAGTTGTTTTTTATTCACGTACATAATGACGCAATACGTCAAATCAAGACGTGCGCGTTATTGGATAATTGTCACAAGACGACTTTAGCGCTCAAAAATGTCAGCTGATGCTAAAAAAAGAAAGGTAGATGCCGAATGTAGGGTTTTCAACAAAAATTGGACTGCTAAGTATTTATTTACTGAAGTCGGAGGTAAAGCCGTGTGTTTAGTTTGCGGGGAGCAGATCGCCGTGTTCAAGGACTACAATTTGAGTCGGCATTACGAGACGAAACACGCGGAGAAATACAACAACTTGACTGATGCTGAAAGGGCGCGCACATCGAACGCTTTGCTAGCTAAGCTGCAAAAGCAGCAAGGCTTTTTTACCAAGCTTCACACATCCAAGGATGCAGCAACCAAGACCAGCTTCGTGATATCCCACAAAATAGCTAAACACAGTAAGCCATTCTCAGAGGGGGAGTTTGTCAAAGAGTGCTTAGTGGACTCTGCAGCACTAATATGCCCTGAAAAAAAAGAAGCCTTTGAGCAAGTCCCGCTGTCCAGGCGAACCGTGACGAGAAGGATCGAGGACATTGCGGGGAATCTGGAGCTTCAGCTGCAACATGAAGTGGCAAGTTTTGACTTTATCTCCTTGGCTTTGGACGAGAGCTGTGATGTCCGCGACACAGCGCAGTTACTCGTATTTGTCCGTGGGATAACGCCGGACTTCAAGATTACGGAGGAGCTGGCAGCAATGCGGCCGATGAAAGGGACGACGACAGGGAGCGATCTGTTCACGGAGGTAAATGCGTGCATGGACACGCTGGGACTGAAATGGGACAGACTGGCAGGTGTTACAACAGACTGCGGTCAAGCCAGCCGTCTTTCACTTTTGCGTGGTCAAACCAGCCGCCCCTGTATTTTGAGTGCGCGATTAGTTACAGGTTTACGGTAATGCATTAAAACAGCCCTGGGAAGCTGTTGTAATTGACTGAAGTGACTTTCGAATACATTTTCGAATACATAAGTACATACATACATAAGTAGTTTATGAAACTGCCAGTTTTGTACTTAGTACTTCTTAGAGTACTTGCAAACATAATATGAAGTACTTTTACTGTGTACTTTTCAGTAATTTGAGTTTCAAAGTCCCCCCCAGAGAACAAGAATGAGCATTTTTGTCTAACTTTGGTGTGGGATAAAAAGCATTTCTTCCATAAGTAGTTTATGAAACTGCCAGTTTTGTACTTAGTACTTCTTAGACTACTTGCACAAATAATTTGAAGTACTTTTACTGTGTACTTTTCAGTAATTTGAGTTTCAAAGTCCCCCCCAGAGAACAAGAATGAGCATTTTTGTCTATCTTTGGTGTGGGATAAAAAGCATTTCTTCCATAAGTAGTTTATGAAACTGCCGGTTTTGTACTTAGTACTTCTTAGACTACTTGCAAACATAATATGAAGTACTTTTACTGTGTACTTTTCAGTAATTTGAGTTTCAAAGTCCCCCCCAGAGAACAAGAATGAGCATTTTTGTCTAACTTTGGTGTGGGATAAAAAGCATTTCTTCCATAAGTAGTTTATGAAACTGCCAGTTTTGTACTTAGTACTTCTTAGAGTACTTGCAAACATAATATGAAGTACTTTTACTGTGTACTTTTTCAGTAATTTGAGTTTCAAAGCCCCCCCCCAGAGAACAAGAATGAGCATTTTTGTCTAACTTTGGTGTGGGATAAAAAGCATTTCTTCCATAAGTAGTTTATGAAACTGCCAGTTTTGTACTTAGTACTTCTTAGACTACTTGCACAAATAATTTGAAGTACTTTTACTGTGTACTTTTCAGTAATTTGAGTTTCAAAGTCCCCCCCAGAGAACAAGAATGAGCATTTTTGTCTATCTTTGGTGTGGGATAAAAAGCATTTCTTCCATAAGTAGTTTATGAAACTGCCAGTTTTGTACTTAGTACTTCTTAGACTACTTGCAAACATAATATGAAGTACTTTTACTGTGTACTTTTCAGTAATTTGAGTTTCAAAGTCCCCCCCAGAGAACAAGAATGAGCATTTTTGTCTAACTTTGGTGTGGGATAAAAAGCATTTCTTCCATAAGTAGTTTATGAAACTGCCAGTTTTGTACTTAGTACTTCTTAGAGTACTTGCAAACATAATATGAAGTACTTTTACTGTGTACTTTTTCAGTAATTTGAGTTTCAAAGCCCCCCCCAGAGAACAAGAATGAGCATTTTTGTCTAACTTTGGTGTGGGATAAAAAGCATTTCTTCCATAAGTAGTTTATGAAACTGCCAGTTTTGTACTTAGTACTTCTTAGACTACTTGCACAAATAATTTGAAGTACTTTTACTGTGTACTTTTCAGTAATTTGAGTTTCAAAGTCCCCCCCAGAGAACAAGAATGAGCATTTTTGTCTATCTTTGGTGTGGGATAAAAAGCATTTCTTCCATAAGTAGTTTATGAAACTGCCAGTTTTGTACTTAGTACTTCTTAGACTACTTGCAAACATAATATGAAGTACTTTTACTGTGTACTTTTCAGTAATTTGAGTTTCAAAGTCCCCCCCAGAGAACAAGAATGAGCATTTTTGTCTAACTTTGGTGTGGGATAAAAAGCATTTCTTCCATAAGTAGTTTATGAAACTGCCAGTTTTGTACTTAGTACTTCTTAGAGTACTTGCAAACATAATATGAAGTACTTTTACTGTGTACTTTTCAGTAATTTGAGTTTCAAAGCCCCCCCCAGAGAACAAGAATGAGCATTTTTGTCTAACTTTGGTGTGGGATAAAAAGCATTTCTTCCATAAGTAGTTTATGAAACTGCCAGTTTTGTACTTAGTACTTCTTAGACTACTTGCACAAATAATTTGAAGTACTTTTACTGTGTACTTTTCAGTAATTTGAGTTTCAAAGTCCCCCCCAGAGAACAAGAATGAGCATTTTTGTCTAACTTTGGTGTGGGATAAAAAGCATTTCTTCCATAAGTAGTTTATGAAACTGCCAGTTTTGTACTTAGTACTTCTTAGACTACTTGCACAAATAATTTGAAGTACTTTTACTGTGTACTTTTCAGTAATTTGAGTTTCAAAGTCCCCCCCAGAGAACAAGAATGAGCATTTTTGTCTAACTTTGGTGTGGGATAAAAAGCATTTCTTCCATAAGTAGTTTATAAAACTGCCAGTTTTGTACTTAGTACTTCTTAGACTACTTGCACAAATAATTTGAAGTACTTTTACTGTGTACTTTTCAGTAATTTGAGTTTCAAAGTCCCCCCCAGAGAACAAGAATGAGCATTTTTGTCTATCTTTGGTGTGGGATAAAAAGCATTTCTTCCATAAGTAGTTTATGAAACTGCCAGTTTTGTACTTAGTACTTCTTAGACTACTTGCAAACATAATATGAAGTACTTTTACTGTGTACTTTTCAGTAATTTGAGTTTCAAAGTCCCCCCCAGAGAACAAGAATGAGCATTTTTGTCTAACTTTGGTGTGGGATAAAAAGCATTTCTTCCATAAGTAGTTTATGAAACTGCCAGTTTTGTACTTAGTACTTCTTAGAGTACTTGCAAACATAATATGAAGTACTTTTACTGTGTACTTTTTCAGTAATTTGAGTTTCAAAGCCCCCCCCAGAGAACAAGAATGAGCATTTTTGTCTAACTTTGGTGTGGGATAAAAAGCATTTCTTCCATAAGTAGTTTATGAAACTGCCAGTTTTGTACTTAGTACTTCTTAGACTACTTGCACAAATAATTTGAAGTACTTTTACTGTGTACTTTTCAGTAATTTGAGTTTCAAAGTCCCCCCCAGAGAACAAGAATGAGCATTTTTGTCTAACTTTGGTGTGGGATAAAAAGCATTTCTTCCATAAGTAGTTTATGAAACTGCCAGTTTTGTACTTAGTACTTCTTAGACTACTTGCACAAATAATTTGAAGTACTTTTACTGTGTACTTTTCAGTAATTTGAGTTTCAAAGTCCCCCCCAGAGAACAAGAATGAGCATTTTTGTCTAACTTTGGTGTGGGATAAAAAGCATTTCTTCCATAAGTAGTTTATAAAACTGCCAGTTTTGTACTTAGTACTTCTTAGACTACTTGCACAAATAATTTGAAGTACTTTTACTGTGTACTTTTCAGTAATTTGAGTTTCAAAGTCCCCCCCAGAGAACAAGAATGAGCATTTTTGTCTATCTTTGGTGTGGGATAAAAAGCATTTCTTCCATAAGTAGTTTATGAAACTGCCAGTTTTGTACTTAGTACTTCTTAGACTACTTGCAAACATAATATGAAGTACTTTTACTGTGTACTTTTCAGTAATTTGAGTTTCAAAGTCCCCCCCAGAGAACAAGAATGAGCATTTTTGTCTAACTTTGGTGTGGGATAAAAAGCATTTCTTCCATAAGTAGTTTATGAAACTGCCAGTTTTGTACTTAGTACTTCTTAGAGTACTTGCAAACATAATATGAAGTACTTTTACTGTGTACTTTTTCAGTAATTTGAGTTTCAAAGCCCCCCCCAGAGAACAAGAATGAGCATTTTTGTCTAACTTTGGTGTGGGATAAAAAGCATTTCTTCCATAAGTAGTTTATGAAACTGCCAGTTTTGTACTTAGTACTTCTTAGACTACTTGCACAAATAATTTGAAGTACTTTTACTGTGTACTTTTCAGTAATTTGAGTTTCAAAGTCCCCCCCAGAGAACAAGAATGAGCATTTTTGTCTATCTTTGGTGTGGGATAAAAAGCATTTCTTCCATAAGTAGTTTATGAAACTGCCAGTTTTGTACTTAGTACTTCTTAGAGTACTTGCAAACATAATATGAAGTACTTTTACTGTGTACTTTTCAGTAATTTGAGTTTCAAAGCCCCCCCCAGAGAACAAGAATGAGCATTTTTGTCTAACTTTGGTGTGGGATAAAAAGCATTTCTTCCATAAGTAGTTTATGAAACTGCCAGTTTTGTACTTAGTACTTCTTAGACTACTTGCACAAATAATTTGAAGTACTTTTACTGTGTACTTTTCAGTAATTTGAGTTTCAAAGTCCCCCCCAGAGAACAAGAATGAGCATTTTTGTCTAACTTTGGTGTGGGATAAAAAGCATTTCTTCCATAAGTAGTTTATGAAACTGCCAGTTTTGTACTTAGTACTTTTTAGACTACTTGCACAAATAATTTGAAGTACTTTTACTGTGTACTTTTCAGTAATTTGAGTTTCAAAGTCCCCCCCAGAGAACAAGATTGAGCATTTTCGTCTAACTTTGTTGTGGGATAAAAATAATTTCTTCCATAAGTAGTTTATGAAACTGCCAGTTTTGTACTTAGTACTTCTTAGACTACTTGCACAAATAATTTGAAGTACTTTTACTGTGTACTTTTCAGTAATTTGAGTTTCAAGTCCCCCCCAGAGAACAAGAATGAGCATTTTTGTCTAACTTTGGTGTGGGATAAAAAGCATTTCTTCCATAAGTAGTTTATGAAACTGCCAGTTTTGTACTTAGTACTTCTTAGACTACTTGCACAAATAATTTGAAGTACTTTTACTGTGTACTTTTCAGTAATTTGAGTTTCAAAGTCCCCCCCAGAGAACAAGAATGAGCATTTTTGTCTAACTTTGGTGTGGGATAAAAAGCATTTCTTCCATAAGTAGTTTATAAAACTGCCAGTTTTGTACTTAGTACTTCTTAGACTACTTGCACAAATAATTTGAAGTACTTTTACTGTGTACTTTTCAGTAATTTGAGTTTCAAAGTCCCCCCCAGAGAACAAGAATGAGCATTTTTGTCTAACTTTGGTGTGGGATAAAAAGCATTTCTTCCATAAGTAGTTTATAAAACTGCCAGTTTTGTACTTAGTACTTCTTAGACTACTTGCAAACATAATATGAAGTACTTTTACTGTGTACTTTTCAGTAATTTGAGTTTCAAAGTCCCCCCCAGAGAACAAGAATGAGCATTTTTGTCTAACTTTGGTGTGGGATAAAAAGCATTTCTTCCATAAGTAGTTTATGAAACTGCCAGTTTTGTACTTAGTACTTCTTAGACTACTTGCAAACATAATATGAAAATGAAAATGAAAATGAAAGCTTATCAACTTAAACACTGTCATTCAGTGATTGTGTATGTATGAAAAAAACAGGCAAACAGATTTTTTCCCCCTTTTTCTTTATTCTTCTGCCCTAGTTGCAGAGAAAGCAATTCCAATTGCTTGCCCTGGCTTCTTGGAGTTGGTCCTGATTCATCCCCAGGCACTGCTCATGGAACCATCTTTCACAGGTGTCACACTGTATCTGTAAAATGAAATGAGTGACCATCAAATCTGATACATCTTGTCATCGGAAATGATGAAGTAATGAAGTGCAATAGAGAATAATTTGGGCAAAATTAGATTCATGTCAACTTTATTACATGTAGCTATATTCTGTAGCATACTCGCCTCAAACACCAGTTTCATATTTGAAAATAACTATATTATGTCTCCATTTTCAGTTTTTCAAATACAAATGTTTTTGAGGTAGTTATAGCTAGAAGATTTATAGTTCTGGGAAAACCCCATGTTGCATCACTATAATGTAGTTACCTTTTGGTATTCTTAATTGGTCAGTTATGTATTGCATATGACCTGCTTCTCCCTGCTTCCCATATTTTGATAGTGACTTACAGGATGTTGGTGTGTGAAAGAGGACAACAGCAGATAACACAACAAACGTCTTTCCAAGTGGTCCGTTTTCCATTAGGAGTGTTGCCTCAAGGTATAACTTGGTTTCCAGGCCTGATCTGGTGGACATGTACCGTCAGTCTCCCAGCGGCGTAGAGTGAGGTGGAGGAACCGCGGGGTGCGTTAATTCAGTGCCCCATATTGCTATTTTCCAAGCTATTGTAGCTTTGTCATATTTGTCAACGCTGCATTGAGGCTATTGTCATCATGTGGGTGGACTTAGGCTCAAACCTGGGGTGAAGTTACACTTTAATTGAATATGTTGCTATTAGACATGATTAGAATTGTCAGTATCCCTATTCCACTGCTCATCACATTTTATATTCTCTCTGTTCATTATATGTGTAAACAATGTATATGCATTACCATTTATCTGAGAGAAGTTGTCTTGACTGTTTTTTTAGTAAATCAATTTATATTGGTTCCAGTCATTTTGAATAGAGTTAATGTGTGTGGGCTGCAGCTGGGGCGATGCACGAGGTTGCCGTAAAAAAATTATTCAGCATGCGCTGAAAAGTAGAAATCGAAGCATGGCCCTGCGGCGTTTTCGCTGGACCGCCTGATCTGGATAGACCCAGTGACTCAACAGTTTTGTAAATACATCTAATATCATAAATTGAATTTGATTAGAATATGATGAAGCACTATTATAACTACACTACGACAAACACTCACCCAATCTGTAGTGGGAGGCCCAGATCCTGGGGGCTTTGAGGCAGAGCACATTGCACAGTTGTTCTCCATGTTAAACACTGCAAGAAAGAAAATATGTTATTTAGACATACTGTATATGTATACAGTTAACAGTTTATTGGCAGCAGAAGTGCAGTCAAATTCTATGCAGCTGTTCAGCTGTAAATTATAGCTTATGAACTCTAAATGGATCATGAATGGGATCATCAACACAGGTTTAATATGTTTTTAAGGATGGATGTTTTAAAAAGAAGACTATGTACACAGTGTGAACAGAACAACATATAAGCAGACATACATAAACAATCCGTAATATTCTAAACATTACTAGGCAATGACCTGTATGCAACAAATTTAAAAATGCAGCAATTTATATTTGTCACTGTTTCACTCTAAGCCCTGTTTTGTGTTCCATATTTCACCCATGCCTCCTGCCGCTCTGCCTGTAAGCTTCTGTTTTTTTTCAATAAACCACCTATAAACTGTTCCTGGATGCCTGGTACAATCGGTATTCGTTTCCTCTTCCCTGCTCTCCTGACACAAACCGTGACAGTTTAAGTGTCAGTATTTACATTCCTTATTGCAGCAGGAAAAAAAGTTATTCTTCAACTGTTAATGTCTCAATGGAGTGTGTGTGAGAGAAATATAAGTTATGGGTTCAACTGAGATATGTATGGAATATTTGGTTTGGGCCCTGTGCTTAAAATCAATGATGCTGTCGGCTATAAATGCAGTAGTGTGTGGACTCAAAGGCAATTTTACAGGCTGTAGTTATTGTAGATTTGTTTGATTGCATTGGATTAATAGAAGTTCATCATTTCCATAACAACTAACTAAGAACCATAACGTAAAGCAGGACAAATGACTTACAAACCTGAACCATTGAGTATTGAAAGTGCAAACTTTCTCCTCTCACAAGCCATCTCCTTTTTGGATGTCCCAAAGGACATAACTGGTAATGCAGGAAAGGCCTCCATCACTGCTCTTGCCATCTACACACCAACACACAGAATCACACTTGTCATCTGCGCTACATTGTTTTTGCCAGTAAAATTCCAAAATTGAATTGATATTTCAATAAAAATGATCAAACTATTAATAACTAATAGTTGTAATGAGGTAATTAACACAACTTGAAGAATGTACATGACAAACTACATGGGCTGTGTCAACAACCAGCCCTCTCATCAGTTTTACACAATTCCCCTAAAAAATAAACTGAAAATTGATAATTCAGAAACTAATGACTTATTTTTTAACATCATTGACTATTTTATACTTTAAACTTGTATAATAATCAAGACACTGAAATAAATATAAGAATATGTAGCAGAAGCATAAATATTACATATAGTAGTTAAAGTAAAAAACGACGTTACCATGGTAACAATGACCCCACAGCTACTGCCATCACGTTGAACTGGTTGCTCCTCTCCATTTGACAGTCCCCCAGTCCTCCTTGCCATAGCAGGTCCTCCTCATCTTGAAGTATTCCCTTTGTAAAACACATTGTGGAATAGTCTCTAATGTAACTCCCAACAGACACATGTAGAATAAAAATCTTTAAATATTGTGTAAAATAAAAACACTCCATCCGAACAGTATGGACACTGGAAAATATTGTAGGTTACCTTGCTTACTGAGCTACTTCATTTACAATTGTGTACACAGATACTAAGGGCGGGATAAGGAAATATCATTTAAAAAACAGCTGAGACCACCAAGCACAAAATAAATGCTTCAGTGGTGTGGGTTTGGGAACTTCTGTTAACATACTTGTACATGTTTACTTAAACACAAAGCACTAAATATAATTCTAAGATCACTTTATATCTAATTTGCTGACTTACCGTACTCTTTTCGCAGCATTTTCCGAGTCTGCTTTCTCTTTGGAATTTGCCGCTGGATCCACCAAAAATACTGATGTTATGGCGGGAAATAAGTACTAAAAAAAAAAGTGATGTTATTTCAAAACAGCATCAAACATATATACATATTTAAATGAAAGGGATTTCTGAATGAAAACAATCACTAACCAGCAACTTCCAGTGTGTTCTTTCAATATTTACAAAGGCGATCACGGCTTGATAATCATTAAAGTTGATCTATAACAGCAATAAAAATACTTTTTTTTAAGTTTTCCTAGGAATATGATGCCTTATTTTATTAAAAATAAATCATGGTGTTTCAATTTGTATATTAAATTACAAAATAGAAAACCCAAAGTACTATAACACAAAATGTACACATGCAAGTAAGCCATTTCACAGCCAAATTTTGTCTCTACAAGGTGATGAAAAGACAACATGCCTGGTTCCTGTGCCGAAGAAGATACATCCACGCACACACAGTGACTACAGACCGGTGACAGTGTTGCTGTTGTGCTGCTGAGTTTATTGTATTTTGCTACTCTGGCACAACAATTTCCTTCTGGATGAATAAAGTATTATTTTATCTTATCTTAAGGAAAGAACGATAAAAGTGAATCAAACCAGCAGTCAAACATGGTGGTGGAAATATTACATTCTCTAGGAGTGACTTTGCCATTGGATTACTGAAAAAGTACACAGTAAAAGTACTTCATATTATGTTTGCAAGTAGTCTAAGAAGTACTAAGTACAAAACTGGCAGTTTCATAAACTACTTATGGAAGAAATGCTTTTTATCCCACACCAAAGTTAGACAAAAATGCTCATTCTTGTTCTCTGGGGGGGACTTTGAAACTCAAATTACTGAAAAGTACACAGTAAAAGTACTTCACATTATTTGTGCAAGTAGTCTAAGAAGTACTAAGTACAAAACTGGCAGTTTCATAAACTACTTATGGAAGAAATTATTTTTATCCCACACCAAAGTTAGACGAAAATGCTCAATCTTGTTCTCTGGGGGGGACTTTGAAACTCAAATTACTGAAAAGTACACAGTAAAAGTACTTCAAATTATTTGTGCAAGTAGTCTAAGAAGTACTAAGTACAAAACTGGCAGTTTCATAAACTACTTATGGAAGAAATGCTTTTTATCCCACACCAAAGTTAGACAAAAATGCTCATTCTTGTTCTCTGGGGGGGACTTTGAAACTCAAATTACTGAAAAGTACACAGTAAAAGTACTTCATATTATGTTTGCAAGTAGTCTAAGAAGTACTAAGTACAAAACTGGCAGTTTTATAAACTACTTATGGAAGAAATTATTTTTATCCCACACCAAAGTTAGACGAAAATGCTCAATCTTGTTCTCTGGGGGGGACTTTGAAACTCAAATTACTGAAAAGTACACAGTAAAAGTACTTCATATTATGTTTGCAAGTAGTCTAAGAAGTACTAAGTACAAAACTGGCAGTTTTATAAACTACTTATGGAAGAAATGCTTTTTATCCAACACCAAAGTTAGACAAAAATGCTCATTCTTGTTCTCTGGGGGGGGCTTTGAAACTCAAATTACTGAAAAGTACACAGTAAAAGTACTTCATATTTTGTTTGCAAGTACTCTAAGAAGTACTAAGTACAAAACTGGCAGTTTCATAAACTACTTATGGAAGAAATGCTTTTTATCCCACACCAAAGTTAGACAAAAATGCTCATTCTTGTTCTCTGGGGGGGACTTTGAAACTCAAATTACTGAAAAGTACACAGTAAAAGTACTTCAAATTATTTGTGCAAGTAGTCTAAGAAGTACTAAGTACAAAACTGGCAGTTTCATAAACTACTTATGGAAGAAATGCTTTTTATCCCACACCAAAGTTAGACAAAAATGCTCATTCTTGTTCTCTGGGGGGGGGCTTTGAAACTCAAATTACTGAAAAAGTACACAGTAAAAGTACTTCATATTATGTTTGCAAGTACTCTAAGAAGTACTAAGTACAAAACTGGCAGTTTCATAAACTACTTATGGAAGAAATGCTTTTTATCCCACACCAAAGTTAGACAAAAATGCTCATTCTTGTTCTCTGGGGGGGACTTTGAAACTCAAATTACTGAAAAGTACACAGTAAAAGTACTTCAAATTATTTGTGCAAGTAGTCTAAGAAGTACTAAGTACAAAACTGGCAGTTTCATAAACTACTTATGGAAGAAATGCTTTTTATCCCACACCAAAGTTAGACAAAAATGCTCATTCTTGTTCTCTGGGGGGGGCTTTGAAACTCAAATTACTGAAAAAGTACACAGTAAAAGTACTTCATATTATGTTTGCAAGTAGTCTAAGAAGTACTAAGTACAAAACTGGCAGTTTTATAAACTACTTATGGAAGAAATGCTTTTTATCCCACACCAAAGTTAGACGAAAATGCTCATTCTTGTTCTCTGGGGGGGACTTTGAAACTCAAATTACTGAAAAGTACACAGTAAAAGTACTTCATATTATGTTTGCAAGTAGTCTAAGAAGTACTAAGTACAAAACTGGCAGTTTTATAAACTACTTATGGAAGAAATTATTTTTATCCCACACCAAAGTTAGACGAAAATGCTCAATCTTGTTCTCTGGGGGGGACTTTGAAACTCAAATTACTGAAAAGTACACAGTAAAAGTACTTCAAATTATTTGTGCAAGTAGTCTAAGAAGTACTAAGTACAAAACTGGCAGTTTCATAAACTACTTATGGAAGAAATTATTTTTATCCCACACCAAAGTTAGACGAAAATGCTCAATCTTGTTCTCTGGGGGGGACTTTGAAACTCAAATTACTGAAAAAGTACACAGTAAAAGTACTTCATATTATGTTTGCAAGTAGTCTAAGAAGTACTAAGTACAAAACTGGCAGTTTTATAAACTACTTATGGAAGAAATGCTTTTTATCCCACACCAAAGTTAGACGAAAATGCTCATTCTTGTTCTCTGGGGGGGACTTTGAAACTCAAATTACTGAAAAGTACACAGTAAAAGTACTTCATATTATGTTTGCAAGTAGTCTAAGAAGTACTAAGTACAAAACTGGCAGTTTTATAAACTACTTATGGAAGAAATTATTTTTATCCCACACCAAAGTTAGACGAAAATGCTCAATCTTGTTCTCTGGGGGGGACTTTGAAACTCAAATTACTGAAAAAGTACACAGTAAAAGTACTTCATATTATGTTTGCAAGTAGTCTAAGAAGTACTAAGTACAAAACTGGCAGTTTTATAAACTACTTATGGAAGAAATGCTTTTTATCCAACACCAAAGTTAGACAAAAATGCTCATTCTTGTTCTCTGGGGGGGGCTTTGAAACTCAAATTACTGAAAAGTACACAGTAAAAGTACTTCATATTTTGTTTGCAAGTACTCTAAGAAGTACTAAGTACAAAACTGGCAGTTTCATAAACTACTTATGGAAGAAATGCTTTTTATCCCACACCAAAGTTAGACAAAAATGCTCATTCTTGTTCTCTGGGGGGGACTTTGAAACTCAAATTACTGAAAAGTACACAGTAAAAGTACTTCATATTATGTTTGCAAGTACTCTAAGAAGTACTAAGTACAAAACTGTCAGTTTCATAAACTACTTATGTATGTATGTACTTATGTATTCGAAAATGTATTCGAAAGTCACTTCAGTCAATTACAACAGCTTCCCAGGGCTGTTTTAATGCATTACCGTAAACCTGTAACTAATCGCGCACTCAAAATACAGGGGCGGCTGGTTTGACCACGCAAAAGTGAAAGACGGCTGGCTTGACCGCAGTTACAACAGACGGTTGTCCAAATCTTACAGGTAAAAATGTTGGACTTTTGAAACGTATGCAAGATAAAGTGACTGAAATCGACGCAGATCAGAAATTGGTATTTTTGCATTGTATTATACACCAACATGTGTTGTGCAAGTCAGTGCTAAAAATTCACCATGTTATTGATGTTGTTACTAAAATAGTAAACTTCATCAGGGCACGGGCATTGAATCACAGACAGTTTGTTGCACTTTTGGAGGAGCATGAGACTGAGCATAGTGACATCGGCTACCACACAGCTGTCAGATGGCTCAGCCTGGGCAAAGTGCTAAAAAGAGTTTGGGACCTGAAAGCAGAGATTCAAGAGTTTTGTGAGAAGAAAGGCAAAGACATCCCAGAGCTCTCAGACGAGGACTGGATGGCAGATTTTGCATTTGCTGTTGATGTGACTGCACTGATGAATGAACTGAACACCAAACTGCAAGGCAAGGGCCTTTTTGTTCATGAAATGCACAGCCTGGTGAAGGCTTTCATGAGAAAGATGCAGTTTCTTTCAAGCCAACTGGAGAGCAACACTCTCACTCACATGCAAACCCTGAAAGAAGTCACACCATCAGCTGATCACCTCCGCAGGTACTCATCCATGTTAGGAGCATTGCATGGTGAGTTTTCAAGGCGATTTGAAGATCTCCGAACAATCGAGGATGAAATGCTCATGATTTCCTCTCCCTTTACCTGCAGTATGGATAATGCACCCAGTGATGTTCAGCTGGAACTCATTGACCTGCAGTCTGATGCAGTACTGGCAGAGCGCTTTAAGTCAGGATCTCTGCTGGATTTCTACTCTTCTCTCGAGGAGGAGAACTTTCCAAACATGAGGAGACATGCTCAGAAGATGTTGGTTCTCTTTGGCTCTACCTACATATGTGAACAAACATTTTCAAAGATGAAGTTTATGAAATCCAGGTATAGATCCTCTCTCACTGATGATCATCTGTCAGCTGTGCTTCGCATCTCCACCTCAGACATTCAACCTGACTTTGATGCACTCGTTAAAGCCCAGCAGAGACTAGATTTCTCTCACTGAACAAGAAAAAAGAACTTAAAAACACCAAATGAGGTGGTTAGACTACAAATGTAGGCATGTAAAGGAACCAACTAGCAGTGAACTGGGACACTTTCTTTGGAAGCCTTTTCTCAAAATCACAGTTCAGTGATGTTCAGTGACAGTTCAATATGATGTATCTTGCTGAATGTTTGGAGCACAAAGACAATGTTGTGATGTCTTAAGAATGCTAAGAACCTTTACACCACTTTCCAACAGTATATGAAACTCAAAATGTGTTTTGTAGTGAATGCGACTGAAAATGTTCACTAATATGAGTCAGAAATGGTGAAAAACGTTCACATTTTGTTTACCATTGTTTTGGGAAATTTGATTGAATAAATTACATTTTTTGTAAGGCAACCTCACTTTTTCATTGCTCAACTATAACATATACTCTTACCAGCTTGTCAAAACAATGCTATTTACTGCTTTTTATAAAGAAATACAATTAATATTATGCAGAATTGAGTTCAGCCTTTTGGCCCGGCCCTCCACAATATTTTTTGTTTCTCATGTGGCCCCATGGAAAAAATAATTGCCCACCCCTGGTGTATTGCATGTCCACTGGTTTAATGCCAAACTGCATTTCATTTTTTTTTAAAGTATCTTTAGGCTGGGCAATGACAATAAAATAGACGCATTGTGTGCGTTTCTGGCACAACGGCATAAATGCGTTGCTTTTACAACAATGACAATAAATGTAATCTAATGTTTTGCTGTTGTTGCAGGTCATTCTGGCTACCACGCCCCACTCATTTTGTTGGGTGGTCGAGGTCCCCCACAATTCAGCATTTCCAGAGAGCAAATCTCTTTTTTGAGGAGCTGTGGTTTTACAGCAACAAAGATGGCACAGATATTAAAAGTATCTCTGCGCACAGTGAGACGGCGATTGAGGTATGTAGCAATGTCTTCAACATTGGAAGTGCCATCTTGTCTCAATTTATTGTAAACATCCCAAGGAGGGGTTGTAGCCATGTTACACTATGCATGTTGTAAAGTAAATCTGAATACCGTAGGTCTCATATATTTAAAACATGTTTATTTTTCAGGCAGTTCCACATGCTGCGCTCTGGGACATACTCCACCATCTCAGATGCTACACTAGACAACCTCATCAAGGAGATAGTGGCTGGGAATAACCAGATTGGCCCTGAATCTGTCAGGGCACAGCTGCAGGCCCAGCAGATGTGGATACAGAGACGCAGAGTGCGGGACAGCATGAGGCGGATAGACCCAGAAGCAGCTTCACTGGACATGTCCTCTCAAGCTGCAGAAGACAACTCCAAAACAGTGGAGGATCTGCAGAAGCAACTGCAGGAGTTAAGAGTCCAGCGAGAGTTTTGCTAACAGAGGTTTGCTGGCTCCGACGACAACATCCGATTCTATACAAGGTAATGTTTTGGCTAAATTCTATCCAAGTTTTTGAGATGGATTAGCTTATAAAGAATCCTGTTTACCTGCCGTGTGACCGCTGACTATATGCATGCAGTGTTGGAATAAGTACTCAACTTAACTGAAGTATAAGTACAAATACTATGGTTTTAAAATACTCCTGAACTGAACATGTAGAATCATAAATCCTGTGTTTTCATATATAAAAAG